>NW_024070188.1:21137110-21400624 GCF_014754425.2 Oryx dammah | reverse complement strand
AAGACGGGGAGTCAAAATGAGAGAAACCAATCTAGCCAGTAATCAGTTCCCTAAGTGCTCTCCACAGCCCAGAACACCCAGAGAGATTCCCAGAGTTAAGTAGAGAAGAGGAGAGGGAGTAAGGAGATTGAGGTGACCTGGGAGAGAAAAGGGTCAAAAGGGGAGAGAGCAGTCAAGCCGGTAATTACATCCCTAAGTGAAAATGGATATTGAAGATTAGATTCTTAAACGTACAAAATTTATTAACAAATACCAAAATGCAAAGAATAAAAATCTAGAATAGAGGTTAGACTCTCAAAAATGCAATATAAAAATTACAAAACAAAATCAATCAAAAATTTTAAAAGAAATATATATATATATGAAATTTGCTTTTAAAATAGCATCTTTTTTTTTTGCAAGGTAATAGTAAGTTATCAAAATGAAAGTTAAAGGCATAATAAAGAACTTGAAAAAAATTAAAAAGTGATAATAGTAAAAATATACCTAGGAATTTCTCTGGAGCTGTTGTGGGCAGTGTGGGTCAGTTCAGTTTCAGATAGTTCCTTGTTCCAGCTTTTACTCAAGGTCAACTTATGGTCTATAGGCCCCCTCCAATGCACAGTTAATGTTAACTACAGGGTTTTAATCTGTTGTACCTGTCACTTCCAGAGCGTTTCCCTCTTTGTTTATTTTGGCTTCCTTTGTTTGCAAGTCTCTTTAGTGTCTAATTTTTGCCCTAACACAAGGGGGCAAAGGTGGTTACTTATTTAGGCTCACTTGTTCAATTGTGGGGAGGGAGGGACACTGCAAACAGATATCTGGTATGGGGGGAATAGTCGGAGCATATGGACCACACCGAGCTTGCCACAATCCAAAGCAGCATGTGCTTCCTGGGTCTACACTGCTCAGGCTCCAGGGCACTCTGCAAGGTCACTGTCCCAAGTGGACCCTGCATTTCATGCACTTCCCAGGTCTAAACCACGCAGGTTCTTGGGTACTCCACAAGGGCACAGACCCAGTTAGGCATGCGTTTGTGCCCTTCCCAGGTCCGAGCAGCTCAGGTGCTTGGCAAGCGCACTGTCCCAGATGGGCCGTGCGTGCGTCTGAATCACCTCCCTGGTCCCAGGCGCTTGGTTTCCCGGGTGCACTGCAGTGGCACCATTTCAGGTGGTCTGTGTGTCTCCTCTGGGGAGTTGATCTCAGGCTGCGATCGTCCTGGTGGATTCAACCACCCAGGATCCCAGGAAGACATGGTTAGCAACTGGGTGCCTGCTCAGTTTGGTGGAAGATGCTGAAATGTTGGTCTCTGGGGCCACCCTTGCCTTCTGGCTGCCTCTCTACCTCCAGGCTGGGTAGGAGTGAGGAGGGGCCTATTCGCAGCTGTCTAGGACATAGGCCTCAGAGCCCCCCTTGGAAAAGTTCTTTTTTTTTTTTTTGTCTCTCTGGAGATCCCACAGTTTTGGTTGCTATCTCATGTTAGATCCTTCAGATTGTCCTCAGGGCATTCAGGCCCTGTCTGATGATACAACCCAGCCTCAGCAAGCCCCTGGGCTACTTCTCCACTGGCAGTGGTGGTTAGGCGCATAATGTGTGGTTTTTGGTTTTTTGGTTTTTTTCCTCCCGGTTATGTTGCCCTCTGAGATTCCAAAACTCCCCACAGACCTGCCTCTGAGAGGGTTTCTACTGTGGAAACTTCTCCTCCTTCACAACTCCCTCCCCAGGACAGATATCCATCCCTAAATCTTCTCTTTTTTTTTTCTTTTATGTTTTGTCCTACCTCCTTTCAAAGAGAATGGGTTGCCTTTCTGGGTGCCTAGTGTTCTCTGCCAGCATTCAGAAGTTATTTTGTGGAAGTTGCGCAACATTCAAAGGATCTTTTGATGAATTTATGGGGGAGAAAGTGGTCTCCCTATCCTATTCCTCTGCCATCTTATGTTGTCTGTTATTCTGATTAAAGCCATTATAGTGGGTATGAGGGGAGAAGGCAATGGCACCCCACTCCAGTATTCTTGCCTGTAAAATCCCATGGATGGAGGAGCCTAGTAGGCTGCAGTCCGTGGGGTCGCGAAGAGTCGGACACGACTGAGCGACTTCACCTTCACTTTTCACTTTCATGCATTGGAGAAGGAAATGGCAACCCATTCCAGTGTTCTTGCCTGGAGAATCCCAGGGACAGGGGAGCCTGGTGGGACAGGGTCACACAGAGTCGGACACGACTGAAGTGACTTAGCAGTAGCAGCAGTGGGTATGAGGTGGTATTTAATTTTGCTTTGATTTACATTTCCTAATGACATTGCATATCTTTTCATACATTTGTTTGCTATTTGTGTATCTTCTTTGGAGAAATATCTAAGTCCTTGGCATATTTTAAAATTTAATTGTCATTTTGTTGTTGAGTTATAAGAATTCTTCATGTATTCTGGATAGATTCTTATCAGATAGATGATTTTAGAATATCTTTTGCATTCTGTGGGTTTTCTTTTCACTCTCTTGATAATTTCTTTGATTCACATAATTTCTGATTTTGATGAAGTCCAGTAGTATATATTTTTTCTTTTATTACTTATGTTTTCAGTGTCATATGTAAAAAACTGTTGCCAAATTTAAGGTCATGAAACACTGTGTTTTCTTCTAAGAGTTTTACCTCTTACATTTGCATTTTTGGTCCATCTTGAGCTAATTTTTTTGTGTGACTTGAGATACATGTGGACATCCACTTGTTCCGACATGGTTGCTTGAAGAGACTATTCTCTCCTTGTTGAATGATCTTGATACCTTTGGTGAAAAGGCGTTGACCATCCATATGTGAGTTGAATCTACAGGCAGATTATTTACCCAGTGAGCCACCATAATGTTGCATAAAAGTGGCGACATTATGTTTTTTATCACTCATTCACCATTGAAAATAATGTTAGCTGTGGGTTTTCATAAATATCGTTTACTTACTGAGATGGTTTCCTTGTCCTAGGTTGTTAAGTGTTTTTATCATGAAGAGGTGTTGGGATCTGTTAAATGCTTTTTCTGCATCAGTTGACATGATCACATGTTTTGTTTTATTTTCCTTTATGCTGTTAATGTGGTGAATGTATTGTTTGGTCTTTGTTTATTGAACCATCTTTGCATTCCTGGGATAAATCTCAGTAGTTCATAGTATATAATTCTTCTAAT
This sequence comes from Oryx dammah, assembly GCF_014754425.2. NCBI lineage: Eukaryota > Metazoa > Chordata > Mammalia > Artiodactyla > Bovidae > Oryx > Oryx dammah. The sequence continues at coordinate 21,397,474 of NW_024070188.1, read as the reverse complement.
ATGTTCCTGGATTCAGTTTCCTAGAATTGTGTTGAAGATTTTTTTGTATCTGTTAGTAACACACACACACACTCTTGTCGTGTCGGCTTTGGTATCAGGGTAATGTTGGCATCATAAAATAAGGTAGGAATGTTCTCTTTTGTTTCCTAGAAGAGTTTGAGAAGGATTTAATTCTTCTATAATGTTTAGTAGAATTTACCAGTGAAACCGTTTCATGTTTGACTTTTCTTTATTAGGAGGGTTTTGATTACTCATTATCTTTAATTGTTATATATCTATTTAGATTTTCTGTTTCTTCTTGAATCAGTTTAGTAGTTTATGTGTTTCTGAGAAATTGTTCATATCCTTTGCATTATCCAATTTGTTGGCTTATTGTTCATAGTATTCTCTTATAATTACTTGTATAATTACTTGTGTTTCTGAAAGGTAAGTAGTAATATCCCTAACTCTCATTCCTGATTTAAGTCTTATTCTTTGTCAGTCTGGGTAAATGTTTATTTTGTTGATTTTTCTTTCAAAGTATCAACTCTTGATGGAGTTCATTTTCTCTAGTGTTTTTCTCTTCTCTGTTTCATTTATCTCTGCTCTTATTGCCTTTTTTCTTCTAGCTTAGGGTTTAGTTTGCTGCAGATTTTTTAGTTTCTTAATTAAGATGAAGGTTTATGTTATTTATTTGATATCTTGTTTAATGTAGGACTTTTCAGTTATAATTTTCTCTGTGAGCTTTTAGTGAATTCTGTAAGTTTTAGTATGTTGGGTTTTCATTTTCAGTTATTCTGAAATATTTCCTCATTTCCTGGTGACTTTTTTTGACTTATTGGTTGTCTAAGATTATGTTGCTTAATTTCCACATATTTGTGAATTTTCCTGTTTTTCTTCTTTTAGTGATTTTTAGTTTCATTCTATTGTTCTCTGTATGATTTCAATCTTTAAAAATATATAGGATTTACCTTGTGGTCTAATATATGGTATATCCTGGAGAATATCCCATGTGCACTTGAAAAGAATGTATGCTCTCCTGTTAATGAGAAGAGTGTTGTATGTGCTGTGCTTGGTCGTGTCCAACTCGTGTCCCCATAGACTGTTAGGTGTCTTACTATTAGTTGATTTATAGTATTGATGAAGTCCACTGTTTTCTTATTGATCTTCTGTTTAAGTGTTCTAGCTATTACTGAAAACTATATTAAGGCCTTTATGATGGTACAGCTGTCTATTTCTCCCTTCAATTCTGTCAGTTTTTGCTTTGTACAGTTTGCTTTGTTGCTAAATGTTAAAACTTCATGATGGATTGTCATTCTTATCAGCATGTAATGTTATTTATCTCTTAAACAATTTTTCTCTTGTCTATTTTTCTAATATTAATATAGCTATGCTGGCTCTCTTTGGGTTCTTATTTGCACAGAATATTTTTCCATCCTTTCACTTTCAACCTGTTTGTATCTTTGAATCTAAAATGAGTGTCTTGTAGAATGCATTACAGATGGCTCATGAATTATTGGTTTTTTAATTTGTTTTTTAATGCATGCTGCTAGTCACTGCCTTTTAATTCTAATTCAAGAGTTCAGTCTGTTTACATTCAGTAAAACTACTCATGAGAAAGTACGTCTGCCATTTTGTTGTTTTCTATGTGTCTTATGCCTTAAACCTTTTTTGTTCCTCAGTTCCTTCCTTCTTGCCTTCTCTTGCATTTATTGACTTTTTAAAAATAATATACTGTATTTATTCCCTTCTCATTTCTTTTTTAGTATATTTTTTGGTTGTATTTTTAAAATCTAAGGAGTACAATGAACATCTTAAACTTAAAATAACTGAATTTATACCACTTTAGTCTCAGTATGATACAAAAGCTCTGCTCCCTTATATCTCTTACAATAAGTTACTGTTATTACAGATTACATTGTTTTACATTGTGTGCCTGTTAACATAGATTTGTAATTACTGCTCTATGTGTATATTTTTTAAATCATAGAAGAAATTATAAACCAAAAATGAAATAATATTGTCTTTTATATTTACCTGTGCAGTTATTTTTAGTGTTGTTATTTCTTCACACAGTCCTGAGTTATTAGTTATCATCTTATTTCAGGACATTTTAGTTATTTTAGTTATTCTTATAAAGTGAATATACTAATGATGGAATTTTCTCAGCTTTTGTTGTTCCTTCATTTTTGAAGGGTAATATTGCTGGATATAGAATTCTTGTTTGATAGTTTTCTTTCAGCAGTTTAAGTATATTATTGCCTCTGTCCTCCATGATTTTTGATGACAAATCAGCTATTGATCATAATGAGAGAACTCCCAGTTAAGCAAAACAAAGGCAAGCCCCCTTCATCAATCTTTCAGGGAGTACCCAGACAGGTCAAAACAGAGAAACACAATAATTACTTGGAAACAAGTCTCCATAGACCCTTTTGGAAACAGAACTCACAGTGGGAACTCCAGCTTTTGTCTTCAAGGCTGCTTCCAGGCTAGGGAGGGGATTGGGTAAAAAGGTAAGTTATATTTGCCAGAAAGCTCTCCTTCCACATTTCAGCCCCTTCCTGATTAAAAGTTTACTTCCTTACTATGAGTATTTACTATCTTGGACAGTTCTAATTAAGCTAATTCTAACAGAGTTTGAAAAAATTGGTGATTTGGGGAAGGATAGGCCTCCAGGATTATCTTCTGTATCATTTTTGCCACAGTCACTCTAGAATAAGAATTCTTCCTAAACCTAGGTTCTCTGTACTTCTTGCAGTTTGCTAGCAGGTTGCAGATAGAAATACTAAGACAGGCAATTTGTTAAAAACAAAACAAAAACTATTTTTTCTTAATATCTGATCTTCATTCAGTTTGACTCTGTATTCCTTACTTAATGAATTTGTATTGTGTATTATTTTCATAGTTAAAAACAAGTAATCTAATAATGTACTCTTAATTATTTTTGTTTTTGTTTTTAATATAAATTTATTTATTTTCTTTGGAGGCTAATTACTTTACAATATTGTATTGGTTTTGCCATACATTGACATGAACCCACCACGTGTGTACATGTGTTCCCCATCCTGAACCCACCTTCTTCCCTATCCCATCCCTCTGGAGTCTTTTTAAAATATATAGAAATAACTAAGTCAATTTCCCACGACACTTTTCCTTTGAATGTTTTTTTTTTTTTTCCTGGAAATATAATGAATCTTTAAAGCCTACTTTTCCTTTTACCACATCAGCTTGATTCCTTATAAGATATACTAAGAATTTTTGTGTTATGATGTAGAAGCTAGCTGAAAAGGAAAAATGAATATAAAGTGACAGTTCTTCTTTTCTTTTTCTTGGCAGGTTACTAACAAGTTCAAACAGACTTACAACAACCAGAAATGCCGTATGGGCCCTCTCAAATTTATGTAGAGGCAAAAATCCTCCTCCAAACTTTAGTAAGGTATTTGTAAAGTACACAAATTAAGGAATCTGTCTACAAAAATTAAGTCTCCTTATAATAGATTTTTAGAGATTGAAGGGACTGTGTACTCTTTTTAGTAATTATTTTTTAATTAACTGGACAGTGTTGGCACATACATAAAATCAAAAGATGCATAATGAAAAGGTCACTTTTTATTTTCCCAAAGAAAAATGTCTGTGAAATATTTGATGAATAACAATTAAGAGTCAGTCTTTTAAGTAAAAATGGTATTACTATGGGGAAAATAAAAGCGAATTCAGCTTGTAACTCAAATGCATATGTTTTGTGGAGATCATCATCATAGTTTTTTGATATACAGAAGTGCTTGATGTGTATTTTCTATTTTATCTCACAATATTCAAAAGAAATATATTCAGGAATTGAGGTTTAATAAAATTAGTAATATTTACTGCTTCTTTGGGATTATTCTCCCTCTCCACTAAGTATATGGATGTGAAGACTACAATGATCTGTGGTACATTTTGGTATCACTGCCTTGATTTGTGTAAATGTGCTGATAATTTTACTACCCACCATTGTTTTTATACTTTTAGTGCAAATGTCAACAAAATGACAAAGGCCGATTGTGTTAGTATAAGCTAACACATAATTATGAAAATAGCTTTGGCATTAAAGACCTCCTAAATACAGTGGAAGTGAGAAATAGATTTAAGGGACTAGATCTGATAGAGTACCTAATGAACTATGGACAGAGATTCGTGACATTATACAGGAGATGGAGATCAAGACCATCCCCATGGAAAAGAAAGGCAAAAAAGCAAAATGGCTGAGGAGGCCTTACAAATAGCTGTGAAAAGAAGAGAAGTGAAAAGCGAAGGAGAAGAGGAAAGATATTCCCATCTGAATGCAGAGTTCCAGAGAATAGCAAGGAGAGATGAGAAAACCTTCCTCAGCGATTAGTGCAAAGAAATAGAGGAAAACAACAGAGTGGGAAAGACTAGAGATCTCTTCAAGAAAATTAGAGACACCTAGGGAACATTTCATGCAAAGATGGGCTCAATAAAGGACAGAAATGGTATGGACCTAACAGAAGCAGAAGATATTAAGAAGAGGTGGCAAGAATACACAGAAGAATTGTACAAAAAAGGTCTTCATGACCCAGATAATCACGATGGTGAGATCACTCACCTAGAGCCAGACATCCTGGAATGTGAAGTCAAGTGGGCCTTAGAAAGCATCACTACGAACAAAGCTAGTGGAGGTGATGGAATTCCAGTTGAGCTATTTCAAATCCTGAAAGATGATGCTGTGAAAGTGCTACACTCAATATGCCAGCAAATTTAGAAAACTCAGCAGTGACCACAGGACTGGAAAAGGTCAGTTTTCATTCCAATCCCAAAGAAAGACAATGCCAAAGAATGCTCAAACTACCGCACAATTGCACTTATCTCACATGCTAGTAAAGTGATGCTCAAAATTCTCCAAGCCAGGCTTCAGCAATATGTGAACCATGAACTTCCAGATGTTCAAGCTGGTTTTAGAAAAGGCAGAGGAAGCAGAGATCAAATTGCCAACATCCACTGGATCTTCAAAAAAGCAAGAGAGATCCAGACAACATCTATTTCTGCTTTATTGACTATGCCAAAGCCTTTGACTGTGTGGATCACAATAAACTGGAGAATTCTAAAAGAGATGGGAATACCAGACTACCTGACCTGCCTCTTGAGAAACCTACAGGCAGGTCAGGAAGCAACAGTTAGAACTGGACATGGAACAACAGACTGGTTCCAAATAGGAAAAGGAGTACGTCAAGGCTATGTATTGTCACCCTGCTTATTTAACTTCTATGCAGAGTACATCATGAGAAATGCTGGGCTGGAAGAAGCACAAGCTGGAATCAAGATTGCCGGGAGAAATATCAATAACCTCAGATATGCAGATGACACCACCCTTCTGGCAGAAAGTGAAGAGGAACTAAAAGACCTCTTGATGAACGTGAAAGGAGAGTGAAAAAATTGTCTTAAAGCTCAACATTCAGAAAATGAAGATCATGGCATCTGGTCCCATCACTTCATGGGAAATAGATGGGGAAACAGTGGAAACAGTGAGAGACTTTATTTTGGGGGGCTCCAAAATCACTGCAGATGGTGATTGCAGCCATGAAATTAAGAGACACTTACTCCTTGGAAGAAAAGTTATGACCGACCTAGAAAGCACATTAAAAAGCAGAGACATTACTTTGTCAACAAAGGTCCGTCTAGTCAAGGCTATGGTTTTTCCAGTGGTCATGCATGGATGTGAGAGTTGGACTGTGAAAAATGCTGAGTGCCGAAGAATGATGCTTTTGAACTGTGGTGTTGGAGAAGACTCTTGAGAGTCCCTTGGACTGCAAGGAGATCTAACCAGTCCATCCTTAAAGGAGACCAGTCCTGGGTGGTCATTGGAAGGACTGATGCTGAGGCTGAAACTCCAATACTTTGGCCACTGCATGTGAATACTGACTCATTGGAAAAGACTCTGATGCTGGGAGGGATTAGGAGCAAGAGGAGAAGGGATGACAGAGGATGAGATGGCTGGATAGCATCACTGACTCGATGGACATGAGTTTGAGTGAACTCTGGGAGTTGGTGATGGACAGGGAGGCCTGGCGTGCTGTGATTCATGGGGTCACAAAGAGTCGGACGCAACTCAGAGACTGAACTGTCCTGAACTGAATGGTTTCAAGAATCCCCCAGGGGTCCATAGAACCACACTTTGAAAACCCCTGACCTGCAATACTGCTTTAATATCTACCTGACTAGTTTCCATCTTTAAATCCTTCCTTAAAAGTTACCTGTTCAATCTCTATCTTAACTCCTATATTTAATGTAATCTATACCATCCGTAGCCACTGACCTCCACATTTTACTCTTTTTTGTCAATACCTTTTAATATAATATGTGTTTATTTGTTGATTTTTTTATATTTTAAAAAATCTTTCTTCCTCTAAAGTATAAAATTCTTAAAGTTAGGAGTCTTTTTCTTTCATTAGACTTTTGTTAAGTAAATTTTTTGTGATTTTCTGAGAGAAATTATCATGCAAAGTTTTTAAATTTTTATTTTTATAATCATATTTTATATCTGCAAGAATAGTATTTTTTTGTTCTTTGATTGCTCATCTTTATGTAAATTTTTGTTCTTTTATGACTTCAGCAAATTGTCTTACGTGTGAGTTTATAAGTTTTGAATTTTTCTTTTTTTCTGATGTCTCCTTCATTTTGTTTATTGTCTGTTTGTTTTGATTTCTTCCCTACTAGAGGTTCTCATACAGCTGGTGATCCTTGACACTCTGGAAATACTCGAGAGGCAGGAACTAAAAAGCTGATTGAAAGATGGATATATAGGTTCATCATCTTAAGAGCTTCACTATAGACTAATTGGGTAGCAAAACCATGTTTTCTTAATCTCTCTAGTTTACAGTCCAGTGTTTCATTTCAGCCTCTTCTATGAACTGTACCCCAAAGTTCAGTTTCTGTAGCTCACCAGTTGTAGTCAGGATTATAAATGTCTACTGGACTCCTCAAAGATGGAATTTGTATTTCTATTTCTTCTTTTTCTAGTTTCTGAGAAGACAGTGGGGCAAAAATGTTTTTATTTTGTTTTCTTAAAACTAGAACTCTGTAGAACTTCATTGTTTTTTAAATCATAATGGGGGTGTGGTATATGACTCAGACATAGGAGATCCCTAATACATAATTATTTTTACAAACTTTGCCAAATAACTTATCCAGTATAAGATAAATAGGAATCATAATCAGTTTCATGTTTATATGTAGTTTTGACGATCATAATTTTAAAACAGTGGAATGTCTTAATTTCTCTGATATTTTTCTAGCTTAAATTTTGTATTTAAAATTATTTTAAACTGCGTAGAAATTATTTTCCTAACGAAACTGTTATGGATAGAGAAAAATTTTAAATACTGCTTCTTTCTTCCCTTCCAGGTTTCACCTTGCTTAAATGTCCTGTCACGATTGTTATTTAGCAGTGACCCAGATGTATTAGCAGATGTATGTTGGGCCCTTTCTTATCTTTCCGATGGATCCAATGATAAAATTCAAGCAGTCATTGATTCTGGAGTCTGTCGAAGATTGGTGGAACTTTTGATGTAACTATAATTTATGGTTAATAAGTATATGATTGTGTTTTAAGTTTAGCAGTTCGAGTAATGGTCTTCTAAACATCTCGAGTTACGAACTTCAGGAAGGATTGAAAAGCTACTGAATCCACTCTGCAGAATAGCTGAAATACTTAAAATCGACCCTTAAACTTAGCTTTTATATCCTCTGTTTGGAACTAATCAGTTTGTTAATGAATTTTACTAGTTTAATCTCTTCATAAATGGGCGGGACTTAATTCACCAAGTAGTTATTGAATGCCTATCACCTGCTAGAGTGTTGTGCAATATGTTAATAGTGTATGGAACACAGTTCTGCTCTCACAGAACCAATAATCTAGTTAACTGTTCATTACAATAATCAATTTGTGTATGTGTCCATGCAGTGAAAAACATTTAGTATTTTGCTTGTATTAAAGATCATGTTTTTCTTTGCTGGGCTGTTGTTGCTACTTTCATTAAAAAGAACAGATTTTCTACGAAAGAAATTAAAAACTTGTAAGAAAACTTGTTTTAAAAAGATTATTTTAGTTTCCTCATCCTCTTCTTTTAAAAAAGTGTTTTATTTTTCTGCCTTTTTTCTTTTGTCAAATAGTCATCAGGTAGGCCCAAACAAGGAAGATGGTACAAAAGAGAGGTTCAGTAAGAGGTTGTGACCCTAGCTTGAAGACAGCATCTGAGAAAGAGGGGAACACAGTGCAACAGAGGGATGGGATCAGGGCCCACACTGACGATGACACCCACCAGAGCAGAGCAGATAAGCAGGCTGGAGCAGGAATTGGAACCAATACATGATAGCAGTCTAGCTGAATCAGAAGCTGGTCATACATAGGGAGGTTGTGATAATGGAAGCCAGCTTCTTATTCCTAGAAAATGGAGATAGATGTATGGAAAGGAGAAAAGCCAGAATAATCTTATGGTGCTAGATCAGAAGTAAAGGTATCAATGTGACCTCATGGCTTTCATCATAAAGAGATAGAAATAAATATATATGTAAATATACATGTATGTGTGTATATGTGTCCTCTTAGAGGGCCTGAGAGCAGTGACAGACCTATACTAATAAGACGAGCACACCAAATGCACAAGTCTTGGTTTTTAAACACTACTCTCATCAAGTAGAGTCATGAGTTCTTGAAAAATGACTAATACCAGGACTGGGCCTAAAAAAAAAAAAAAAGGCAAGATGAACCCAGAAAGTATTGAGAGCTCAAAGAAGCTGCTTCTGCTAAGTTGCTTCAGTCTTGTCTGACTCTGTGCGACCCCACAGACGGCAGCCCACCAGGCTCCCCCGTCCCTGGGTTTCTCCAGGCAAGAACACTGGAGTGGGTTGCCATTTCCTTCTCCAATGCATGAAAGTGAAAAGTGAAGGTGAAGTCACCCAGTCGTGTCCAACTCTTTGCAACCCCACGGACTACAGCCTACCAGGCTCTTCTATCCATGGGATTTTCCAGGCAAGAGTACTGGAGTGGGTTGCCATTGCCTTCTCCAGCTCAAAGAAGAGAGAAATATCAAAAGGATACAGAAGGCCACTTGAAGGGACTCCTACAGTTTAAACCTGGAATGATTTGAACATTGAAATAAATTGTAGTAACATTACAACTTTTTTGAATAAAATAGCAATCCATAAGTCCACACTTAAATAAGTAGATAGGTCAATAGATTTAAAAGAAAGGTATATAGTGTAAGTGATAGTATTAGAAACTCATCATTGGCAACAATAATGATTATTAATTCAGACAATAAATATCAGAATATGCTAAAGTTAGTGGTGAAAGTGGATTAAGGAATGGTATTTTACATACTCTAAAAGTATTATTTTCTCACAAAACACTAATTATAAAGGGAAAAACAGTAGTGAAGAAATCTGGTGGACACCATCTTATTTAAGTGACAGAGGCCAGTGCCACCATAGTGGACAAAATAGATACCATATGCCGTATAATACTATGTAATGAAAAGACTATAGCATTTCTGATATCTCAGCCAAAAGCATATAACTTCATCTTAATCCCTGAACAAAACCAAATAATTAGCTTTTGATTATCACAGGGAAAACTAAGGAATTCTTTTGACTTGAAAGAGACTGGAAAGACATGGGTACAACACATGATTCTGGGTTAGATTTCTTTGTTAGAGGAATATTACTGGGAAAATTAGTGAAACTTGAAAGGGATCTCGGGTAGAGTATGGAGGAATTTTCTGTACTATTTTTGCAAATTTTTTGTAAATTTTAATATAGAATGTAAGTTCATATTTTTATTGCTTTTAGGCACAATGATTATAAAGTTGTATCACCTGCATTAAGAGCAGTTGGTAATATTGTGACTGGTGATGATATTCAAACACAGGTGAGTTCAGACTTTAATATGATAAATTGGTAACATAAGGAACTTTTAAGAAGTTTATCATTTTCATATGACTTGATTACATGTTAATCAAGATGTTAGTATTACCATAATTATGCAGGCATCTGTTACATGTCAGTAAGCATATTCTCAGTAATAAGTAATCCATCTCAAATACCCCTATATGAAGGCACTATCATAGACCTATATCAATGTAAAGAAGTATAGGATAGGACTTTGGCTCTTGAGGGGGTTTACATTTCAGTTGAGGAGAAAATATATAATGAAATAAAGCAAATTACCTAAGGTAGTATGTTTCCTGAGAACCGATTTGTCCTTAAATACTATAAATTTTTTTAAATTGGTGTGCTGAGAAATCTTTGTAGATTCCATAAAGGAGTTGGAATTACAGCTGGAAAAGAATTTCAGTTGACTAGAAGAAATTTATGTGGTCATAAGGTAGAGGCACACGTGTGAGTTATGATTAAGAAGTGTTAAACTTGGCTGGAAAAGAAACTGCTTAGGAGATGTTTACAGGTTAAAAGTTGGGTTGGAAATGCAAGGGTCTTTGTAATAGATTGAAAACTAGATTATGAGAGTTGAAGGAAGGATAGCAAGGAAACATTTTCCCAGATTGATAACTAACTGTGTGTGTCTGTGTCTGCATGTGTGTTTGTCTGTGTGTGTCTGCGTGTGTGTTTGCCTGTCTTGGATGATGGTGAGACTTAAAACAAAGGTGTGATTTCTTTTTTCTTAATACGTTTTCCAGAATTATTATTGTGTTTCTAAATAGTATATTTTTGTGTAGTTCTTTTCCAATAAAACTTTTCATTTTGTTATTGTTGTTTTAGGTAATTTTGAATTGCTCTGCTTTACCTTGTCTTTTACACTTATTGAGTAGCTCAAAGGAATCAATCAGAAAAGAAGCCTGCTGGACTGTTTCAAATATCACTGCTGGAAACAGAGCTCAGATTCAGGTAAATAGCTTTCATATCTGAAAAAACAGGAGACCTCAGGAGTTATTTTGGACAAAAGTCGGCATTTTATCAGTGATTTCTTTTTAGTGAGTTACTAAAAACATTTTCTTAAAAGATCCTTGAAAAGTTTTTTATAGAAACTGAATTTTCCTCCTCTAAAATAATAACATTTACTTGTTGTAGGTATTCTAGTATAGTGCCTGACATGTAACAGTCATTAAGAAGAGCTTGAATTTCATTAGGTTTCAATATCAGCGATGATCAGGCTTCCCTGGTGGGTCAGATGGTAAAGAATCTGCCTGTAAGAGACCCAGGTTTGATCCCTGGGTTGGAAAGATTGGCTACCCACTCCAGTATTCTTGGAATGGCTACCCACTCCAGTGTTCTTGCCTGGAAAATCCCATGGATAGAGGAGCCTGACGGGCTCCTGTCCATGGGGTTACAAAGAATCAGACATGACTGAGCAACTAACACGCTAGGCAATAATCTTCCTCTCAGTGCTTTTAAATAATGATTTATTAGTGTCCCATCAAGCTGCTTGAGTCATTAATACTAATTTCATCTTGATCAATGACCAGCCTGTGCTTTATCATCTTTAAAATTTATATTCTGCTAATATATTTTCTAGTCTTTAAAGGAAAGTATGTGAAAGTTTGTTGAAGATTTAGAAATAAAGTATTTCTAAAGGTGTTTCCAAAAAGTCTGACGTTTTACAGCCAGCAAGTTTCAAGATTCTTCTACTTCATAATATTTATAAGACACTATTTGCATTGATTATGCTATATCATTTTTTCTTTTCAGGCTGTTATAGATGCAAATATTTTTCCTGTTTTAATTGAGATTCTTCAGAAAGCAGAGTTTCGCACTAGGAAAGAAGCAGCTTGGGCTATAACTAATGCAACATCAGGAGGCACTCCAGAACAGATCAGGTGAAAAAAAATTTTTAATTGTTTTTTAAATATAAATAGGACAAAATTTGGAATAATACATACTTTTTATTTGTTGATAAAACAAAAACATTATTTCTAAGTAAGTTTTATAAGCATTTCTAATGTGAAACGATAGCATTTGTTACATCTTTTATTCATTCACAGTGATTTATTTTTGTCAAAGTATAATTGATATTCTCCTAGGCAAACTATGAAAAATCAGAGATTAAAAATCTGAAAAAGAAGTATATGTTAATTTGAAAACTATACTATTATGGGCATTAAGTATTTTTTTGACCATTAAAGTCTCATGCATGTAACTTTACAAAATGGCTAATAAATTTGAATATCCACTTATTTAAAATAAAATTGAAATAGACATTCCTAGTTGGTTGTTAGCCTTACCTGTGTATATTATCTCACTTTTATTCTTTCATAAATAAAATTTATTTTTTTTCAGGATACTTGTTTGATTCTAGGCTTTTTATTGTTTTTGTTTCTTTTCCTAACAATGTAAATAATAGGTATGTGGACTTTGAAGTTAGCCTGCTTTCAAATCCTATTCAGTAAAAGATGCATAACCTTCCAAAGTCATTTAGTCTCTCTAATCCATGATTGACTTCAATTTTTTAAATGATTGAATAATGGATAGTACGTTATGGTAGTATATTGACAATTAAATGTAATTTGTACACTTACAGTCTTACAGTGCTTTAGCATGGTGCCTAAACATTAAGCTCTCTACTAAGATTAGCTATTATCATTATTATTTGTAATCATCATAATTTTTATTATCGGTATTCTCTTTTCTGCTGTCACCTTTTTTTCTTCCTGCTTTGTGTGGTTTGCAGGATCTTAGTTCCTGGACAGGGATCAAATCCATATCCCCTGCAGTGGAAACACAGAATTCTAACCACTTTACTGCCAGAGAATTCCCTGCTTTCACTCTTTTTTCCTCCATAGGAAAGTTCTACTTTGCCGTTCTAGAAAAGCCTGACTTTCTACAGAATCTTCTTGTTCTGAGGATCACTTCTTGAAACTCGATACTTCTTTAGTTTCTTGAAGTGCTTATTTAGGAAATATTTTCTAATACATATTTTATTTAATTCTTAATTTATACAAAAGAAGTTAGGCTGCTATGCCAATTTACAAATCACTAGGAGGATTTTGAAACCTACTTTTTGGGAAATCATTGTCTATTATTGCCTTCATTTCTACTGTTATTTTCTTTTCTCAGATATGTTGATACCATCTGTTTCCGCCTTTTATTTTTCATTCCTCCTCTTTGCTTTAATCAGTATTATTTTCATTTCATTTGTGTCATGAATACAAATAGTAATAAAATAAGATCTTTCATTTGTTCTAACTTGTATATTTTTTTGATGCTGATGTTATTTTTGTCTGTTTTGGGGCCCAAAGTTTGTAAACAGTTTTATAAACAGTTGTATTTTATTTTTCAATTTATTTTCATCTTTGTGTCTGTTCCTTAAAATGTATTAGTATGAATCAGGTGTCCAAATTGAGATAATTATTTTTCTAGCCATTTCCATCATTTCATTAACTACATATAGGGGAAGAAGACTTGATCTCAGATGAGGTTCAGCATTCATATCACTAATATTTATTGACTGCTAGTTGTTAGGCTAAGTCATTTCAGTTGTTGAGCATCAGTAGTACATCAGATGCTTTCATGTATTTTATTTCCATTAACTTTATAACTATGAGATAGTTATTCATTCAGCAGTTATATTTGATCAGTCACAGGTTAGTATATGGCAAGTGAGAATTCCAGTGAAGATACGCACATTTAAAAGAGGTGGGGATGAAAACTTAACTTCTACTGAATATTTGCAGTATTCTCACAGCAGCATTCTAGTTTAGTACTATTATTATTTCCACTTTCGATGTGGAAACTGAGGCACAGAGAGGTTACACAAAATCACACAACTAATAAGGAGTGGGATTAGGACTTGAAACCATGCAGTTTGGCTTCAGAGCATGTTTAATGTGGACTTTAGAACATGCTTAATGTGGGCTTTAGAGCATGCTTAATATGGGCTTTAGAGCATGCTTAATACGGACTTCAGAGCATGCTTAATATGGACTTCAAAGCATGCTTAATATGGACTTTTTGCCAGGTGAAGAAATTAGCTATTTTAAAGATCTAATAACAACTAGAAAAGGAAAAAGCATTAGGAAATGAGAACAATTTTTGTGATCATTGTTTATTAAGATTATTCACAACATGGCCTGTTTTGCCTCTAGAAGCCTTCTGTGCTTCTGAAACACAGCCTGTATTTTAGAACATTAACTACAATTGTTTCTGTGGAAAATTTCTTTCAGTTTGATTTAGGTGTCTCTTTTCTGTCTTCATTTCTACCTACCCCGATATGGCTTCATGTGTTACATGGGCTAACTAACCTTTAAAACAAAAACAAACCTTGAGCCAACTATTCTTTGCACTCATATGCTATGCAAAAACAACTATAAGTACCAATTTGCTTATATGTATTTTTGTAATATTTGTAATACCATTAATTGCTAATTATGTTAAATTATGAAAATAAGAGTAAGCATTTTCAGGTTCCTATATAAGTAAAAATTTAAGTATTTTTAAGAATACTTAAGTGTTTATGTAACATTTCACTGAATAATGTTTTCATGTCATTGCTATAAATATTTAAGTATTTTAAAATGTTTCTCCTCCACATTTTTTTTTTTAATTATTCTGAAGGTATTTGGTAGCTTTAGGCTGCATTAAACCACTTTGTGATCTATTGACTGTTATGGACTCTAAAATAGTTCAAGTGGCTTTAAATGGACTTGAAAATATTTTACGGCTTGGGGAACAAGAATCTAAGCAGAATGGAATAGGCATTAATCCATACTGTGCCCTCATTGAAGAAGCATATGGTGAGCATTCAGTAAAATTTATATTGCTATCAATGTTTTAATTGAGATCCAAGTGACACATTGGTTTCATGTATATAACATAATGATTCAGTATTTGTGTATACTGCAAAATGAATGGAATAATTATAGTTCATGTCACCATAGTTAACATTTTTTTTCTTGTAGTGAGAACTCTTCAGATTTACTCTTAGCAGCTTTCATATATATATTACAGTATTATTAAATGTGGTCCCCATCACTGTATATTACTTCCCCAAAGCTTATACAGACTAGAAGTTTGTGCCTTTTGACAGCCCCTTTCACCCATTTAATTCACCCCCTCACCTCCTGTCTCTGACAACAGCCAGTCTGTACCCTGTATCAATGCACTTACTCTGAGCTCTTTGTTTTTGTTTGTTTAGATTCTACATGTAAGTGAGATTATAAGGTATTGGTCTGTATCTGTGACTTGTTTCAGTGAGTGTAATGCCCCCAAGGTCCATCCAGGTTGTTGCAGATGGCAAGGTTTTCTTCTTTTTTAAAAAAAACTGAGTACTGTTCCTCTGTATGTGTATGTGTGTGTATATGTACCACAGTTTCTTTATCGATTCATTCTTTGATAGATAAGATAGCTCCCATGTCTGGGCTGTTGTAAATCATGCTGAAATGAACACGGGGATTCATAATAGCTTTGAGTTCATTTTTTTTTTTTCATTTTCTTGAGATAAATATCAAGAAGTGAAATTGCTGGATTATACTTTAAAAAATAAATGTGAAAAGTTAAAACTAGAACTGCCCTATAATCCATATTGTTATCCATAGGGATTGCACCAGTTTACATTCCCACCAATAGTGCACAAGGGTTTCCTTTTCCCACATCCTTACCAACACTTTGTCTCATCTTTTTGACAGTGGTCATTCTAACAGGTGTAAGGTGATATCTTATTGTGGTTTTCATTTCCATTTCTCTAATGATTAATAATGTTGAGCATCTTGTCATATACCTGTTGGGCATCTGTGTATCTCCCTTGAAAAAATGTTCATTCAGATTGTCTGCCCATTTTTTTAATCAGATAGTTTGGTTTTGGGGTATTGAGTTATATGAGTTCTTTATATATTTTGGATATTAACCCCCTACTAGGTATATGATTCGCAAATACTTTCTCTCATTTCCTAGGTTATCTTTTCATATTGCTGATGTTTTCCTTTGCTGTACAGAAGTTTTTTAGTTTAATGTGGTCCCACTTGTTTATTTTTACTTTTTTGTCCTTTGTGTTTGGCATCAGATCCAGAATTCAAACAACTGTAACCAAGACCATAGAATTTATTTCCAGATGAGGCATGAATCTAAGTCAGTTCTTTTTCCTCTCAGTATATTTCCATTAAATATTCACTTTCTGTCTTAAGTCCTATTATATCCATTCAACCACACCTGGCATTCCACTTTGCCTTTATTTCAAATTACATAATGTCACTGGTTAAGACATCATATAAATGAAAGATATTAATCGCTGATTTAAGAATATTTCCTGCTACAATCATTATTTTGGCCCCAAGTTATACTAGAGTTTGAGCTATTCTATGAGTATATATAGATATGATTACTTGATATATTTATATCCTGCAACAAATTGAAGAGGTTTATCTGTAATTAAGTGAAAAATACTTTTAGCATCATCCAGACTTACATGTGGATTATTTTCTTGTGAGCAATAAAATAAAACACTGTAGATTCTCCTTACACTATGCAAATGGGTTTTTTCAGTTTCACTTATAAACTATATTGGATTTACAAATAGTATTCGTTTATTCCTTATTGATACACTTTGGCTTATTCTGTGAGAGAACTTACTGTTAGTTTGCTCATTAATTTTAGGGTTGTTGTTGTTGTTGTTTTGTTGCTTTCCCTTTTTGTGCTTTTTATTTAACATGATTACCCTGGAAACAACTTGTGGAGTTTACATGATCTGAAACTGTCATTTTAAAATTCAGAAACTGAAGTACAGAGGAATCAAACTTATTTGGGCAAAATCATACAACTAGAAGGGTGGATTCTATGATCTTCCTACTGCCCAGCCTATGCTTACTCTTCATACCCTATTGCCCAATATTTTTATTTGTGAACTATAAAGCAAAAGTATTGACTATCATTATATGCAAAAATCAGATAAAAGCTACAGAATCACTTAAATGTGTAATCTAAAAAATGCTACAAACTAGTGACGATAACAAAAGAGAAGTAGACTCATATAAACTAGTGGTTACCAGTGCAACCAGTGGGGGTAGAGTGCAAATTATTGGGTAAGATAGGCTCAAGGATGTATTGTACAACACAGGGAATATAGCCAATGTTTTGTAATAACTGTAAATGGAATATAACCTTTAAAAATTATGTTTTAATTTTTTAAATTAGGTTAAAAATAACAGTTCCATTGACAGTGGACTGGTGATCTATTGATTCATTATTTTGATTTAAATATATGTTGAAATCTGAGTAATAACTTTGATTTTATATATATGCTTTATATAATAGGTCTAGATAAAATTGAATTTCTGCAAAGCCATGAAAATCAGGAAATTTACCAAAAGGCTTTTGATCTGATTGAACATTACTTTGGTGTAGAAGATGACGACCCCAGTATTGTACCTCAAGTGGATGAAAATCAGCAACAGTTTGTATTTCAGCAGCAGGAAGCACCAATGGAAGGGTTCCAACTTTAACTTGGTAGGAGGTAAATTAATGGCTAAGAAGGGTAGCTTTACATATCTCCCCTTTCTTGCATTGTCAGTAGGAATATTTGATGTGTTTTTGTGTAGAACAAAAAAAGAAAGAAGATGCACTTTTAGAAAGCAAAACAAAAGTTTCCATTCATATGCAACCTTTTATTATAGTTTTGTTGTTATGTTGGTCTGCCTGTATATATGTCTTTCATTGTTTTATCTTTTTTTGTGTCTATTTGAGAACAGTTAAATACATTATTTAATAATTTAAGCCTGAGAATGAGAATTTTGGTAAAGTATGACAATAATGGTTCTGAATTTTTCTAGCACTCTTGGAAATTGCACATTAACAGTACAGCTGTTGATAATTGCATTTTGGCAGTGTTTGACATTCCCGTTCTCTACTAAATCTACCTCTCAAAGCAAAAACAAAACAAAAAAGCTTCAGAAGCGTGAAATAGAGAAAAGGCTAAATTAGAATGTAAAGATAGATGTTACCAGAAATTATAAATCACTGTGCTGTAGGTTATACTTTGCAAAAAAAAAGTTTGACAAAACCTGTAAAAGTTACTTATAAAATATAGGAAAAATATTGTATTGATAATCAATTAAAATGTAGCAGTTGTGAAGAGAGAAGCTGTTCTTCATATTGAACACATTAAAATAATTACACAACATTTAAATATTTGTGTTTTTAACATATGAATGCTATATTTTATATTTTGACCAAATATGCTAACATTTTTGAAATAGTGTTTTTTTATTTTTTCACTGCTCATTTTAGAGAGCATCATGATAGAGATGCCATTATGAATCTAAAGTAGTGCTGCATAGCAAAAATAATACTGTATTCCTTTCTCTGATTTTTCAGAGCAGTAATTGAGAAGTTTCACTTTCTGTGTAATAATGAACTTAGGTACTTGAATGGCAAAATTGTCCTGAAGAAATCACCTTGTTATGTATTAAATTTTATTAAATGTACTTAATGTTTGGACACAAAAGGATGATATTAATGAAAATTACTAAGGCTTCTTTAATTGGTTGAAACCTATATTAGGATTTTTTTCCCCTTTGGTAATACTCAAAGGATCATACTGCTGCTTATCAATGTACCATTGTATTAGATTACATTTGTATCAGATTGGTTAATATACTGTAAGTGTTTATGTATTAACATCAAAAACCTCTTCATATTGTGAAACTTAAAAAGGTTTCAATAGAAAATTATATATATATATTTATTTATAGATCCATATATATGCATGTGTCTTATGTGGTTTTTTTCACAGTACTATACTCGGTAGTTTTCTAAGCAGATATGGTACTGTTGAGCTCAGTCTTTTCATTTATAGTTATATACAGGCTATTTACATTTCCAGTTATATATCTAAAGTACTTATTTAAAAATTAGTTTATTGCTGTTTTAAGATAGAAACTAAAAGCATTTTTTATATGACTCATAGTCTATTCTGTAAAGAAAGATTTCATTTATGGTATCATTTATAATGTTTCTGCTGGAAATCAGAGGCATGTTAACAAGAAGAAAACGTATACAGAAGTACTTTTAAATAGTATGACACTTTGTAAAATTATATATCATGAAACTAAGCTTTTGGCAAGACACTTAAAACCTACAGGCTATAGACTACAGGTTTAAATGGTGTCCATAATGCTGACTGCATCTGCCAAACCTCTTTTATATTGTTAAGTAGAGTATTGTATCTGTGCCCTTTTTATTGTAGTAGAAGTTATGAAGTTCAGTATATGTATATTCAAAAGAACAGGGTAGTTATATTAAAGATTACCAAATTGATGGTGAATTTATCAGATCAACACTTTTTTGTGATGCTGATAGTATAAGTATCAGGTGACAGGGTATTCCATTCTTTCTAATCAATTGAACTTGATAATGCAGCATAATTCATAAACTAACCAGCTGTGCCTGCTTTTATTTTGAGGACCCTGTAGTCAGTTTAGGAGATTTAGATTAATAAATCTTTAAGCCACGTCTTTCAAACAAAATAGTTCTTACAGAAGGAAAAATAATGGAAATAACAGAATGGCCTTTAATTTTAAATTTTTGCCAGTAAAGCAAGCATTATACCTCTAAGTATAGAATTTGACCATATTTTAGGCATTTATATACAAAAATTATATTTAATTCATTGGATCTGTTACTAGGATAATTGATTTGATTAGATTTGAATGCAAGGGGCAATATGTAATTGTTGGGACCAGCTGTTGGTATGGTAATAACTTTATTGAACCAATACTAGCAAATACTTGTTTCTAAATTTTTTCTTAATATGACTACTCTTTTCAAATGTGCTATTTTAAATGCTCCAAAATGTATTTTCCTTAATCTCCCCTGGCCCTTGTGGGAAATTTTTTTCTTTTTTCAACTTGCTTTCCTAAGCTTTATTATATTTAAATCCGAGAGAAACTGTGTCAAAAAAAAGAAAAGAAAACATGTTCTAAAGGGCAATGCATGCAACATTAATGCAGAAATAAAAAAAATACTTGAAGGAGTCCTTTATGTTTAATTAAATTTGGTGTTTTAGTTTTGTCTGAATTTGAATTTTTACTAGCTAATCTATGCAATTATGCTTACTTGTTTTATATTTGTAAGTACTTGACTCAGTGACCCGGGTGTTTTTACTATCCGTTTTATTTTGAAAACTGTTTCTAGAACATAATTTTTAGTGTCATTTTGTTCACTTATTGGTAGCACTAGAACAGGAAAGCAAAAAATAAAAACAAAAAAAATGTAATAAAATCTGCTGGCACAGAAACAGCATATCATTCGGTAACTGTAAAACCTATATGCAGATAAAGATTGATTTGTTGATAAAGGACTTTTGTTGGACAAAACATTACCTTTGCCTTCATATTTTTCTTCTCTTAAGAAGGAGCATTATGGAAAAAGTAATTACAATACAAAGTCTTAGTGGATTTTTGTTGCTGTTCTAAATTCAGCAGTCTACTTGCTGCTTTGTGAAACTGTGAAATCAAAGTAATTGTTAACCTTTACTCATTTTAGTTCATAGCATTACTGTTTTACAGAATGTAACATATTAGGAGCCCATATGATAGAGCTCCAGAAAGATAATGTGTCTTTAAGTTCTGATTGGGAAGTGGGATGGGGAAGATGTTCTTGACTAACTAAAAAAAATCAACATTTGAGTAATATGCAATATTATGAAATGTTACAGCACTATATTAAAAACAATAAAATGCTATTTTACAATTGCATTTATATAAGTGTGTCTGTTTCATTTGTTCTCACTTACGATTGTGTATTCCTAACAGAGCAAAAATAGATGCCCTCAATGATTAAAATCCCATCCCCTTTCTAAAACCAGTAAGATTTCGTTGGTGGGACTATCTGATAAAGCAGTATGTTGCTTTTATTTTAGAACTTATATATTCAACTATAATGGAGGATGTATCTAATTTATGTTTGTATCTCATGCCTTGGCAATTAATGGGACATTCACATGTTTCAGCTAAGATTATTTTTCCTTTTCTATTATTTTAATGCAATATACTGCATTTATTTAAGGCTTAGAGTTTTAAACGTAATATATGGAAAGAGAAGGGAATATCTGATTTAACTTTCTTAGTGTGCTCTGAAACACAAAATCACACAGTAGCCAAGCTTAGCCTCCGCCCCTAGTTTAGTGTTTTTATTTTCTTATTCTACTACCATTTTTTTTGTTTGTTTTTGCTTTATCTGGCCTCATTTCCTTCAGTATTTGAAACTTTGTTAATCACAGAGTAGTAAAAGTAGTTATGTCAGTTATTTTTAGGGTTTCTTGCTCCCAATAAAGCCATCTGCAATTTTAAGAGACACATACATCATATCATTATTAGTCACTTTAACATTTCAATTTTCCATTCTTATGAAATAAAATTTTCAAATAGTTGCACTTGCAAGCATTGCTGTACAGCACCACCAAAACTAAAATGTTGATTGGGAGCAACCCCACCAAGTAAAAAGCTTAAAATGCTCACTGCTGCTACTGCTAAGTCACTTCAGTCGTGTCTGACTCTGTGCGACCCCATAGACGGCAGCCCACCTAGCTTTTGCATAAACATTTAAATTTGGAAGCAGTAGGCAATTTGGGGAATTTAATGTGTAATGCTCAAAAGTACCTGTTATTTAAAAATTGGGAGTTCTAAACTTCAGACAGCTTTACTTTTGAGGGATCCCTCTTGTTCCCTTTCAGTCATGGTTGTTTTTTTAAACTGTTGTCTAAAAATGTATGGCAAAATTTTAGGGGTTTAACTTGAATCATTATTTTCTGAGCATTCCACCTTCTAAATTGTTTTATTATAAAATACACAAAGAGAATAATGTGTAAGAAGACAGTTGAATAATAAAACTGTGTATTCACCATCCAATTTAATTATTATCAGTCCCTTGTAACTATTACTCTGGATTTTATTATTAATCCTTGTGCTTTTCTTCATTGTTTCATCTCATGTGTATATATCCCTAAGAAATATAGCCTCACTTATCTGTTTTCTAAATGTGTAAACTGGAAGTTTACATATATTTTCTATATCTGGGAGTTTGGGGTTTTGGCTCAATGTTAACATTTTTTGAGATTCATACTGATGCATGTATGTGTGGTTTGTTCATTCTCTTTGCTGTTTACTATTCTGTTTTGTGACTACAGCGTGATGTGTGGTAGGGGAAGTTTGTTGTACTTTTGTTCCCAAAGCATGTGGGATCTTAGTTTCCCAACCAGGGATGAACCCTGTGCCCCGTGCGGTGGAAGTGCAGAGTCTCAACCACTGGCCCGCCAAGGAAGTCCCCAGGATGCTCATTTTAGCACTATCTCTAGTGGCTAAAAACTGGACCAAATAACCAGATAAACTGGCATATTCATACAATGGAATACTATAACAATGAAAATGAATGACTTCCTGCTACTCACAGTCTGTTGATGAATCTCACAATATAATACTGAGTATAAGAATTTACACAAGTGTATATTATATAATTCTATGTATATAAAGTTAAAACAGGCAAAACTAGTCTACGGTGATAAAACAACATCTTTTTTTAATCTGTGTGGTAATGACTGAGGGCAGAAATAAGGCAGAAAGGAGATGTTTTACGTCTTGACCTGAACAGTTAATACAGGTGTGTTCACTAAAATTCTATCAAACCGTGTACACTTTTGTGCACTTTCTAAATGTATGTTATACTTCAGCAAAAATTTACTAAAAGTAGAAATAAAAAAAGATTTTGCCATTCTTGTTACCAAAATAAAGCCTTGACAAGTACTTTGTTAAATATTCTCTTTTACCTATCATTTATTGTTGCTGGTAATAGTGATGATATTCCGATGAACACTTTGTCAGTTAGAATATCATTTAGCCTTGGCCTGTGCAGCCAGCGCCGCTTCTTCACGCCATTTTGCCTTCTTTGCCAGGTTCCAACTTGTTAAAGATTCATGTCGTTCTGCAGCCTGCAGAAGCAAAAGGCAAAGCATTTTGACACTCTGGAAAAATTTGTATTTTAGAGATACATAGCAGACTCCATGAAAGAAGAAAAATAACAAAGCATCAATCACATGTAGCATTTTAAGAAAAATGATCCTTTGATACAATCTGCCTAAGTTATTAGACTTCTAGACAACAGTACCGCTGTATCAGAAATCTGCCCCACCTCCTCTTGGCACACAAAGATATAGTTGTTGAACAAAAAATAAATCACTTTCAAATAGTTAAACTCAAAATCAAGAAAGGGAAATCCTCAGGTACCTTTTATGAAAAGAATGCAAAAGGCATAAGTTGATGGGGAATGAGAAGGACAAAAGCCAGGATAGACGGAAATGGCTTTATTAGGGGGAAATAATGGCTTTAACAGCTGTGGGCTAGAAGTTGAATCGCTATACCAATAGGCAAGTTCAGGATTTAGATCATGGGCATGGAGCTGAGGTATTCCTGTGAAATGACTAAAGCTCTTACCAGCCTGAGAACTGGCAAGAACACTAGGCATTTACCTGGGGGAGAAAAAATTACTTGTAAAAAGAGAAGATAATTAGCATTGTGATCAGGAGGAAAGAACTCTAGCTAGAAAATGGATCAGAGGAAATAATCTAAATACAGCACAGAGATATAAGCACAAAAAAATAGAGAAGAGACATGGATAATAGAATTAGAAATTCCAACATATATTCCCACTAGGTGAGTTATTAGAATGAGGGGAGAGGTCATATTTGAAGTAATAACAGCTTACACTTTTTCAGAAGTGAGCAAAGCTATAGGTCCCTCAGACTGAAGAACATACAAAGTACTTTGCAGGAAAAAAAAATAAAAATCTAATAGATGTTGATGGAAGTCTGTTACGCATTTCACACTTAACATATCCAAAATAGAGGACTTGATATATTTTGTCTGTCAGGCCTACCAGTTCTTTCCCCAGCTGTACACATGGGGAATGGCAACACCATCCCTCTTACATTCTAAAGGCAGAAATCCAGGCTTTTTTGATGTCATTCTTCCATTTTGTTTCCTCTTCCCACACTGAACTTACCATAAAGGTCTATCCTTTTTACCTTTCCGAACACATCTCAAATTGCTAACCATTTCTCCATCTCTATCTGACAGCATCTTAGATAAGGTAACATATTAATTATTCAAAGTGACAGGTGATTGGAGAGAAAGAAGATGGATACAGTTCAGTTCAGTCGCTCAGTTGTGTCCGACTCTTTGCGACCCATGAACCACAGCACGCCACGTCTCCCTGTCCATCACCAACTCAGAGAGCCTACCCAACTCAAACCATTGAGTTGGTGATGCCATCCTCCTCCTGCCCTCAATCTTTCCAGGCATCAGGGTCTTTTCAAATGAGTCAGCTCTTCACATCAGGTGGCCAAAGTATTGGAGTTTCAGCTTCAGCATCAGACCTTCCAATGAACACCCAGGACTGATCTCCTTGAGGATGGACTGGTTGAATCTCCTTGCGGTCCAGGAGACTCTCAAGAGTCCTCTCCAACACCAGAGTTCAAAAGCATCAATTCTTTGGAGCTCAGCTTTCTTTATAGTCCAACTCACATCCATACGTGACTACTGGAAAAACCATAGCCTAGGAATCCCTTAGAAGAAAAGGAGCAGCCATCATGGTCAACAAAAGAGTCCGAAATGCAGTACTTGGATGCAGTCTCAAAAACGACAGAATGATCTTTGTTCGTTTCCAAGGCAAATCATTAAATATCACAGTAATCCAAGTCTATGCCCCAACCAATAACGCTGAAGAAGCTGAAGTTGAACAGTTCTAAGAAGACCTACAAGACCTTCTAGAACTAACACCCAAAAAAAGATGTCCTTTTCATTATAGGGGACTAGAATGCAAAAGTAGGAAGTCAAGAAACACCTGGAGTAATAGGCAAGTTTGGCCTTGGAGTACAGAATGAAGCAAGGCAAAGGCTAATAGAGTTCTGCCAAAAGAAGGCACTGGTCATAGCAAACACCCTCTTCCAACAACACAAGAGAAGACTCTACACATGGACATCACCAGATGGTCAACACCGAAATCAGATTGATTATATTCCTTGCAGGCAAAGATGGAGAAGCTCTATACAGTCAGCAAAAACAAGACCGGGAACTGACTGTGGCTCAGATCATGAACTCCTTATTGCCAAATTCAGACTGAAATTGAAGCAAGTGGAGAAAACCACTACACCATTCAAGTATGACCTAAATCAAATCCCTTATGACTATACAGTGGAAGTGAGAAATAGATTTAAGGGACTAGACCTGATAGACAGAGTGCCTGATGAACTATGGATGGAGGTTCATGACATTGTACAGGAAACAGGAATCAAGACCATCCCCAGGAAAAAGAAATGCAAAAAAGCAAAATGGCTGTCTGAGGAGGCCTTACAAATAGCTGTGAAAAGAAGGGAAGTGAAAAGCAAAGGAGAAAAGGAAAGATATACCCATTTAAATGCAGAGTTCCAAAGCATAGCAAGGAGAGATAAGAAAGCCTTCCTCGGTGATCAATGCAAAGAAATAGAAGAAAACAATAGAATGGGAAGGACTAGAGATCTCTTCAAGAAAATTAGAGATACCAAGGGAACATTTCATGCAAAGATGGGCTCAATAAAGGACAGAGATGGTATGGACCTAACAGAAGCAGAAGATATTAAGAAGAGGTGGCAAGAATACACAGAAGAACTGTACAAAAAAGATCTTCACAACCCAGATAATCACGATGGTGTGATCACTTACCTAGAGCCAGACATCCTGGAATGTGAAGTCAAGCGGGCCTTAGAAAGCATCACTACGAACAAAGTTAGTGGAGGTGATGGAATTCCAGTTGAGCTATTTCAAATCCTGAAAGATGATGCTGTGAAAGTGCTGCACTCAATATGTTAGCAAAGTTTGAAAACTCAGCAGTGGCCACAGGACTGGAAAAGGTCAGTTTTCATTCCAATCCCAAAGAAAGGCAACACCAAAGATGCTCACACTACCATACAACTGCACTAATCTCACACGCTAGTAAAGTCATGCTCAAAATTCGCCAAGCCAGGCTTTAGCAATACGTGAACTGTGAACTTCCAGATGTTCAAGCTGGTTTTTGAGAAAGCACAGGAACCAAAGATCAAATTGCCAACATCCATTGGATCATCAAAAAAGCAAGAGAGTTCCAGAAAAACATCTATTTCTGCTTTATTGCCTATAACGAAGCCTTTGACAATGTGGATCACAATAAACTGTGGAAAATTCTGAAAGAGATGGGAAAACCAGACCACTTCTTGAGAAACCTATATGCAGGTCAGGAAGCAACAATTAGAACTGGACATGGAACAACAGACTGGTTCCAAATAGGAAAAGCAGTACGTCAAGGCTATATATTGTCACCCTGCTTATTTAACTTACATTCAGAGTACATCATGAGAAATGCTGGGCTGGAAGAAGCACAAGCTGGAATCAAGATTGCCAGGAGAAATATCAATAACCTCAGATATGCGGATGACACCACCTTTATGGCAGAAAGTGAAGAGGAACTAAAGAGCCTCTTGATGAAAGTGAAAGAAGAGTGTGAGAAAGTTGGCTTAAAGCTCAACATTCAGAAAACTAAGATCATGACATCTGGTCCCATCACTTCATGGCATATAGATGGAGAATCAGTGGAAACAGTGGCTGACTTTATTTTTCTGGGCTCCAAAATCGCTGTGGATGGTGATTGCAGCCATGAAATTAAAAGACGCTTGCTTCTCGGAAGAAAAGTTATGACCAAACTAGACAGCATATTCAAAAGCAGAGACATTACTTTGCCAACAAAGGTCCATCTAGTGAAGGCTATTGTTTTTCCAGTGGTCATGTATGAATGTGAGAGTTGGACTATAAAGAAAACTGAGCTCCAAAGAATTGATGCTTTTGAACTATGGTGCTGGAGAAGACTTGAGAGTTCCTTGGACTGCAAGGAGATCCAACCAGTCCATTCTAAAGGAGATCAGTCCTGGGTGTTCATTGGAAGGACTGATGCTAAAGCTGAAACTCTAATACTCTGGCCACTTGATGAGAAGAGCTGACTCATTTGAAAAGATCCTGATGCTGGGAAAGATTGAGAGCAGGAGGAGAAGGGGACGACAGAGGATGAGATGGTTGGATGGCATCACCGACTCATGGGCTTGGGTGGACTCCAGGAGTTGGTGATGGACAGGGAGGCCTGGCGTGCTGCGGTTCATGGGGTCACAAAGAGTCAGACACAACTGAGCAACTGAACTGAACTGAACTGACTAGATGGACCTTTGTTGACAAAGTAATATCTCTGCTTTTTAATATGCTGTCTAGTTTGGTCATAACTTTTCTTTCAAGGAGTAAGCATCTTTTAATTTCATGGCTGCAGTCACCATCCACAGTAATTTTGGAGCCCAGAAAAATAAAGTCAGCCACTGTTTCCACTGATTCTCCATCTATTTGCCATGAAGTGATGGGACCGGATGCCATGATCTTAGTTTTCTGAATGTTGAGCTTTAAGCCAACTTTTTCACTCTCTTCTTTCACTTTCATCAAGAGGCTCTTTAGTTCTTCACTTTCTGCCATAAGGGTGGTGTCATCCGCATATCTGAGGTTATTGATATTTCTCCTGGCAATCTTGATTCCAGCTTGTGGTTCCTCCAGCCCAGCTTTCTCCTGATGTACTCTGCATGTAAGTTAAATAAGCAGGGTGACAATATACAGCCTTGACGTACTCCTTTTCCCATTTGGAACCAGTCTGTTGTTCCATGTCCAGTTCTAACTGTTGCTTCCTGACCTGCATATAGGTTTCTCAAGAGGTGGTCTGGTATTCCCATCTCTTTCAGAATTTTTCAGTTTATTGTGATCCACACAATCAAACGCCTCTCTATAGTCATAAAGCAGAAATAGATGTTTTTCTGGAACTCTCTTGCTTTTTCGATGATCCAGCGGATGTTGGCAATTTGATCTCTGGTTCCTCTGCCTTTTCAAGAACCAACTTGAACATCTGGAAGTTCACGGTTCACGTATTGCTGAAGCCTGGCTTGGATAATTTTGAGCATCACTTTACTAGCGTGTGAGATGAGTGCAGTTGTATGGTAGTGTGAGCATCTTTGGTGTTGCCTTTCTTTGGGATTGGAATGAAAACTGACCTTTTCCAGTCCTGTGGCCACTGCTGAGTTTTCAAAATTTGCTGACATATTGAATGCAGCACTTTCACAGCATCATCTTTCAGGATTTGAAATAGCTCAACTGGAATTCCATCACCTCCACTAACTTTGTTCATAGTGATGCTTTCTAAGGCCCACTTGACTTCACATTCCAGGATGTCTATGGCAGAATCATGAAATAGAAGTGCAAAATTTGGGAGTGATGACCACGGAGTCTAGTTTGCCTGTGTCCTGTATATGAGCCCTTTTCTTTGCCATCTCTAATATGTATTTTCTGAAGGGAAATTACGAGGTAATAACTCTCTAATTTTGCTTCTTGCTTTTCCCCAATTCTTGCATCTGCTGATTAGTTTTTACCATGAAATGCAGCCCCACAAATATTGATATCTCTGTGAATCATCTTTTCTCAAGTCTGAATTTCTCCATCGCTAACAACTTTCCTCTGTGTTGAACTCTCCTCTGGACACAATCCAGTTTATCAGTGTCCTTCATGGTGGCACCTACAACTGAGCCCATTAGAGTATGATTATAACTTCTTTGTTTTGGAACTGTGTTTTAGTAATACAGCCAGGGGTGGAACTGGATTTTGGTACCTCATCACACAGAATAGTTTGCCTGGAACCAACCAAGCATCTTTGACTCTCTGTGATGCTATGGACTGTAGCCTGCCAGGCGCCTCTGTCCCTGGGATTCTCCAGGAAAGAATACTGGAGTGGGTTACCATGCCCTCCTCTAGGGGATGATCTCGACCCAAGGATTGAACCCGTGTCTCCTGTTTCCTATATGTGTCCTATGTCTCCTGCACTGTCATGCGGGTTCTTTATCACTAGTGCCATCTAGGAAGCTCTAATGTTATCTGTATTTCTATTCTTTTATTTTGGCCATGCTGCGTGGCATGTGGGGATCTTAGTTCTCAGACCAGGGATGGAAGCCTTGCCCCTGCAGTGGAAACATGGTCTTAACCACTGAACCATCAGGGAAGTCCTTATACATATCTGTTTCTTTCTGTTGGCTTGGCAAATAACTTAGCCTTTGAAATTATTCTTATCAAATGGAAATTTTAGTAAACGTTTATTGGGATGAACACTTAAACATAAAAATGAAATTCAGTCATCTCTAGTTTTTAACCTACTTAGTAACCTGCCTATCCAGTTGGTGATTCTCTAGCTCCTAAATGACAGACTGGATTCCAATACTGCCTAGACCCTTCATGTTTCAAACTGTCTTCCCTTTATACTTCAGCCACATTAGTTCTATGTGTGTGTGTGTGTTTTTTTTTTAATACACCAGACACTTTACTCTCTATAGGCTTTCCTCATTCTCTTGGCCTTACCCTGATGACTTATTCTCATTCTTAGAGTGAGCTTCCCTGACCACTGCATCTGAAACACTCTCACTCAGGTACTATTTTATTATCTTCCCAGCTACTCATAAGTAAGTCATATACACCAGCAATCCTATTGGCTCTGTTTAAAAATATATCCCAATTTGACCTCTCCACATCATCTCTCCTGATATCACCCTTGTCTGAGATAACCGTCTGTTGCCTAGTTTATTGCAATATCTTTTACATAGTCTCAAGGCTATGGTTTTTCCAGTAGTCATGTATGGATGTGAGAGTTGGACTGTAAAGAAAGCTGAGAGCCAAAGAATTGATGCTTTTGAACTGTGGTGTTGGAGAAGACTCTTGAGAGTCCCTTGGACTGCAAGGAGATCCAACCAGTCCATCCTAAAGGAGATCAATCCTGAATATTCATTGGAAGGACTGATGCTGAAGCTGAAATGCCAATACTTTGGCCACCTGATGCAAAGGACTGACTCATTGGAAAAGACCCTGATGTTGGGAAAGATTGAAGGTGGGAGGAGAATGGAACGACAGAGGATGAGATGATTGGATGGCATCACCGACTCGATGGACATGAGTGTAAGCTCCAGGAGTTGGTGATGGACAGGGAAGCCTGGCGTGCTGCGGTTCATGGGGTTGCAAAGAGTCGGACATGACTGAGCAACTGAACTGAACTGATGCCATAGCTAAACAGTTCATGATTTAAGGAAGGGTGTAGTTTGGATAACTTTCATACAAAAAAGTTCTTCCTTTGCCTATTTTAACCAGGTTATAAACTGTAATTTCTCATTTTTCTTTGTCTTATAAATGGAAACAAGCTTCTGTCCCTTCTGTCCAGATAGTTAATTTGTTGACTCAAATTTCCATGAACAGTGTTGTTTTCAGTACAATTGATATATGAGGATGGCTCAAGATGTCTGAGATGAGACTGTTCTTACATTGGAAAACTAGCAATAATCCCCCAAATGAAAACAAAGCTCATAATCCTTCTTAACATTCACAAGTCTATTTTTACTTGAAAGAGGTACTCACCCTTTTGGCTGATGCTATCACTGCAAAGCAGGCAATGATTGTGAGTCCAATCATTACGTAACAAGCTTTCACCCGAGCTTTGTTTCTTGCAGCATCCATCATTTCTGGCCTAAACCAAGATGTGTATTCTATTAATTACATTAAAGCAATATGATTTCCTGACTGGCATAATAGACAATGATTTTTTACGTAAATATTCCAAAAATTTCCCTGAATGCAACTGGCAGATGTGAAAGCCTTACACATTCTAGTACATTATCTTACTAATTTCAAATTAACAGGTATTTATTATTTATATTGCTGCAGTAATATGAAGTGGCAGCTTATAAATAGATATAAGTAAAGAATGATTTTTGAGAAAGTATTCAGCAGTATTTTTTCTTATCTATGTCATTTGAATAGAATGCAGTAACATAAAAAAAAGAATTCTAGGAAGCAATTCCTCTTAAAAAATATATCTTTAACTTTCCACTAGTTGAAAGAACACAGAAAACCAATATCTAGCCTGTTTTCCTCAGGTTTTAGCCAGATTAATGTAAGTTTTAAGATATTAGTTGCAAACAGGTGAATATTAGTACATTATTAGATTACACTTGTTGTTGATTTTTGTTCCAGATGGAACCTGAAAGATCTGATCTTTTTTACCCATCCATCTGTCTTTGAACTGCTATACCAAATTAGTTTAACACTGAAAAGAAAGGGAAAAGTACAGTCATTATTAAATATCATTAGTGTATGGTACAAAAATTATAGGTCACTTGTTAATTATATGTCCATTAAAAGCATAAAAGTGAAAGCTGTTTACATTGTAAATCTAACACTTAGCTTAGGAGGCATATCTCTCCTAAATAGCAATGATTTGAAAATTATAGAAAATAATAAAAAATATTCAAATACTTTCATGTCTCCAACCCAAAACTACAATACTTTTTCCTAGGCACCTTGCTCAAAGTTAATTTAACAGAATTTCTCCTTTTTATGATATTTCTTTGATGTGATCTTGGAGAAGAATTATTTCTGTAAAATGGACCTCTTCACATATACAGCTATATTGCTATAATTTTGGGTCTAGAATCTCTAGACATGATGGTTCATTTACAATAATGCAGGTTCTTTACATTTTTGATTACTCTGTCATATAGCCCTAGAATTCAAAATCCAAAAACACTGAGGATGGTCTTTTTAAGCTTTTCTGGGGCTAATTTCTGCTCTGGG
This sequence comes from Oryx dammah, assembly GCF_014754425.2. Lineage (NCBI taxonomy): Eukaryota > Metazoa > Chordata > Mammalia > Artiodactyla > Bovidae > Oryx > Oryx dammah. The sequence goes on along the minus strand of NW_024070188.1, from coordinate 21,365,810 downwards.
CTAAATTATAGATCTCAAGGAAAACAAAATTTGTTTTATAATATTAAAAAAAAGATCTCCATGGTGAATAAGTGCTGAAAACAGTTCAAATTCCATGTCCATTCCTCATTAAATCATTTAATCCAAGAAAGGGATAAAAATGCTTGAGAATTCATTACTGAACATTTCCCACCATATTTTTCCCATTTGAAATGTTTTTGATGACTAATAAATTAACAATCAATAAACAGTGTGCACAGTATGCACAGAACAAGGTGTAGACCCAGTTTCCATCATCTATTCTAACAGGCATTGATCACATCATATAAAATAATATTTGAACATCTGAAATACTTATTTGATTTTATAGTTCTAGTCTCACTTCTTTTTTGAGATCAGTTTAAAAAGTGGTAGATAGGCTTTATGTTTAGTTTCCTTCCTTACCCTTTTAACCACTCCCTTGTAAAGTGCTGGGAAGATTTCTGGGCTTTGCATAAACGGAAGCTGTAAAAAACTTTTTTACGGGTGACCTTTATTTTTGTTTTCGTAAAAGATTACATTTACCCTGGTGTTAAAGTTGTCAGCTTAGGTTTTATCAAGCGAACCTCTGCCTTGGGTATGGGATGAGGAGGCCAGAGACACAGATACGCCCTGGCTCCTAGTCCTAGAAAACCCGCGCTCAGAGGGCTGCAGAACCGCGTACACCGGGCAACTCCCGCCCCAGAAGAGGGGGTCACATGGATGTGGCTTCTTCCCAGAGACTCTCCGGCCACCCCACGAGTCATGATCCTTCCTTGGGTGGATCAGGGAGCCGCAACTCCTCCCCTCCCCAGCCCAGGCCAGGGCCCCTCCGCCTCTCAGCCAGCCGGGCGTATGCGAGGACCTTGGTTTTTGTTTGCCTTAAGGGCTCCACTGCCTCCCGGCCCCGGAGCTCGCCGGGGGCGGGTATCTGAGCGACCGTGGAAGTACCCACTAAACCGGGATTTTCCTTAGCTTGTCTCTCACAGTCCAGTGAAGGAGCCTGGCATTTAACCGCACTAGGGGCGCGTGAGTAATTCCCTTAGCGTGGTAAGTAGTACTGTGAAGACCCTTGTGGCTCTGCACACCTCTCCCGACCTCTGTGCGCCCAGGTCGGCAAGTGGGTGGACCCCGAGCCTTCCAGGCCTGGGGCGGACCCTCCAGGGCGCCCTCAACCCGGCCCAGCACACTTACGGAATCCGAGGCGGAATATCCTCCATCGCTTTGAAACGCCCGGTCCACAGGAGGATTCTCTTGTCGAATTGCGACGGCTTGTGCTCGGCGGGGACCCTATGGACCTTCTCGGCTGCGAAAGCGACAGGGACATACAGAGTGACGGAGAGACCGACGGCCCAGTGATCGGGGCGCACTCACGCCTCCATCCCCCAGCCTCAGCGCTCCACGGACCCGTCCCTCCCGGGTCGTTCCCAGCCCCTGCTCACCAGAACCTGGGGGCTCCGAGCCGCCGAGGCTGCCGCCACTGGAGTACTGGGGGTGACCCCGGGGCCAGAGAGACGCGACCGGCCGCCGCTCGACTTCTGGGGGCGCTCCCGGGGCGCAGCAGGGGAGGCGCCCTAGGCGGAGGCGCAGGAGGCTCCCGACCGTGGCCAGCATGCTGCTGAGCTCTGGTCCGGCGCCCTCAGCCCAGCCAGGGCCGGAGCTCCCGGGACCCCTGCCGCCCCGCCCCGCGCCGCTCCCAGGGGAGCCCCGGATGCGCAGCTGGAGTCTGACGTGCGCGCCCTGGGCCCCGGGTCCCCGCCCCCAGCCTGCGACCCCTGATCCGGGCGTGTCGACCCTGCGGCTGAGTCGGTCCCCTGGCGCGCCGCGGACGACTTTCCTCCCGAAACAGCTCCATGCCTTTTAAAGGCAATTCTTGGTATTGAATAGAAACGTGTTTCCATCACATGTATATGTATTTTTTAATTTCACTGTTTGGTGCTTAAGAGAATGAATTTCACCTCTCTCTCTTCCAGGGAAAGCCAACAGTCAGGCCTTCTAGTGCAGGTCGTTTCAGTTGTTTACCAAGCGAGTGTAAGGGCGTTCAACCAACTTCTGACTTTCCCGTCAGGCGATTTTTTGAAGTTAGCTCTTCACCTCACCCTCCACTCCCATATTTTTCTCTTTTCCAGACAAAACAACCTCAGTTCCTACAGTTTTTGTCCACCTCTTCATTTCTTAGACCGCAAACTCTCCAAACACTCTTCAAAATGAGCTTTTCTACATTTCTACCACCTTCCCTCTCAAAAAGAGGGGAGAATCCTCTATTCTTTGGCATCTAAATGAGGATAGGAACTCAGGGAAAAAAGGCTTGTAGGAAAACTGTCAACTCTAAAGAAATATACTTATTCTATGTCCTCATGTTCCCTGTGGCTCAGAGGAAAAAAGAATCTGCCTGCAATGAGGAGACGTGGGTTCCCTGGGTGGGGGAGAGCCCCTGCAGAAGGGAATGGGAACCCACTCCAGTATTCTTGCCTGGAGAATTCCGTGGTGAGAGGAGCCTGGAGGGCTACCGTTCATGGGATTGCAAAGAGCCAGCAGGACTGAGGACTAACATAACAACAGGCAACTTCCTCAGATTCAAGGGACCACAGACCCCATCCAAGTTAAACTGCTCCGCTGGAGGGAGCCCAGGCCAGCTCACCCTCCCTGTTTATGTCTCTGAGGTTTTTCTGAACCCGGACACTGAGCTACTTTTAGTTGGGTCTCCAGATACTTCTTTCCTTCCTAACTAGAAGTGTCCAGCTCTTGAGGGCAATATCTCTGTAACTTTGCATCTTTCATGTAATGTGTTCAACAAAAGAAAACATTCATATCTCCGTAAAGAAACATGCGTTGAGAGATGTGATAATGGCAAGTACCATGAGCTTTGCGTTCACACCAAGGTTTAAACCCCTAATTTGTGATTTAAGAGTTGCACAATTATTAGCAAATCATTTAAGTCATTAGTGTTGGTCTCATTTGTAAAATAAGAATGGCTTCCTTTCAAGTTCATTCATGCAACCCCTATAAAAAAACAACAACACCCTGCTCTATGCCAGCTACTCCTCAGAGCTGGACATAGAGCAGTGAACAATGTCCAGTGAGGATTAGCATATGAAGAGGGAAAAAAAGATCAAGATGAGAAAGTCAGACATGAGGTAGAAACTATTTAGAGAGGATAGTTAAGGATACCCTTCTAAATGTCCCTGGCACGTTAATAACCTTTCAAAGATGTTTCTTTCCCTTCACATTCTTTAACTAGTTCACCAGCACAAGTGCATTTTTATTCATGAAATCCCTTGTAGGAAACTGTAGGAGGCTATGAGCTCTCTATGGGTATATGCCAAACACTGGCTCTTAATAGATACTTAATTTTAATCTTATACAAATGAAAAAATTAATGTGAATTTTCAATAATAAAATAGACTGCAACTGGGCGAGTTTAAGAAGAGACTGGACACTTAGGACATGCTGCGTGATAAACAGAATGAATTCCTACCTGAAAAATTATGTTGCCATAGGTAATATTTGATGATTGCACGTATATGCCACTTGAAAATTCTCCCATTATTCAAATGTGTTGTTTTTTCCTTTATTATTTTAATTTTCTACACGTCATTGAGTATATCCATAGAGCTAGAGAAAAACATCTCTGTGAATAGTTCACCAAGAAATATTAAACTAGTTAGTTAAATAAATTTATTTCCCTGGAGAGAAGCAAATGTCAGGCATCGACACATGGTTTTCTATCTCAGGCTTCTCTAGCATTGCAGAACCACAGGGCAAAGAGAATCGTGGCTTACATCATGAGAGAAAGAACAGTTTGCATTCTGTTCTCTGTTCCTGATGGGATTAAAATACCACTATTTGGCAGTGTTCTCCTTTTTTTAAAAAGTTACAGCTGCATGAGAGAGATTTTCTTTAGCTCTAGAATTGGGACAACCAAACAAAAACATAAACAAATTCAAATCAACTCCTAATAGAAAAAAAAAAAGCCAATTATATTTCATTCTTTCTTTTAAACCAGGACAGTTCATTTCTTCATTCTACAGATGTTCATTGAGTGTCTCCTGTGCACTGAGTACTGTTCTGGGCTTTGAGGTCATAGCATAGCAGGTAAACATACAAAATTTGTTGTTTCTCATAGAGCTTATTATTAATCCATGGTGCTTTCAGTTTACCCATTCCATACAATATTATTTCTCAGTCCAATGGTTCATCTAATTTGCATGTACTGTTTTCAGTTTTGCTGCTTCAAAGCTTGTTTGGATTAGTATAGTTTACTTTCCCATTTCCTACAGTTAACTTACTTACTTGTGTTATAGATATATAACTTTTTAGAATAAAGTTATTGCATAAAGTAAGTGGAAAGTGTAGGTAATTTTTAATTATTATCATTTTTTATTATTGAAAGCTAGTGTGTGCTCAGTACAGGGCTAAGGCAGGAAATAAATGCAAAGACTGCCACAGTCAGGGAGAAGTTCCCAGTTTGGCTGGGATGATATTCCCTCATCAGGAAATGCCTTGCTCCCAAAGGAGGAGCTGGGAGGGATTTTAACTAATCTGTTTCCAATCCCCTACTAGTCCCTCTGTAGGGAAAGTTCTAAAGTGACAGTTTCCTGGCAGACCCAGGTTACAGTGGTGTCCAGTGGTTCAGGCAGCCCTACCAAGTGGGTGGTCCAGGTAAGTGTCGGATTACCTGCTCTGTACTAGTGTGTGCTGAGGACAGCAGCCAAAGTTCAAAATGAGATCTCGAAAACCGAAAAGATCTATGTACTTCTCTTCATGTTATTCCTTTTAATTCCCATTTTCATTGCTGCAGTTCAGTCTTTTATTCTCTTTCAATCATCCTATTGTAAGGACCTCCAAAGTATCTTCCCCATCTCTGGTCAGTTCTGTCTCCAGTCCTTTCTCTGCCTAGTTGCCAGAAATAGTTTTCTAAAACATGGATATTATCGTGTAAAAGTTTCATGGTTGGTGCCAGTCTCTTCCCTATTCCTTTTCTAATCCTGCTCCCCACATCCCGACCCCCAGACTACAAAAAGGACCCTGAAAAAACTTATAGTGAGGCAGGGAGGACTCTTTTAAAGTCTTCTGCTTTGATATTTTGCCTAGTTTGATTCAAATCTATGCCCTTGTCATATCCCTAGACATTTAAAAGGTCACTAAGCACAGGTAGGTAGATTACATTGAATTACTCTGTGCTAATAGTGATGCACAACAGCAATCAACTAACATCACGGTTTAGTTCTGGCTTATATAGCTGGGTAGGCACAGTACTCATCAGGGCACAGCTGAGTTCTGACTGAGTTGCTTGTTGTCCCATTGTTCTAAACATTAGTCTGAGAAATACATTCAGAAGAAACCAGGCTGCATTAGCTGCTTCTGCACCAATCAAAGCCTTTTATATTTTCAGTAATACAGAGCTTGCATTTTTTTCTAGAAATAGCAAGTCTGAGATATGAGCATATTTATGAAGTACTACTATGCAAACTGTCCCCTAGGACAGTGAAGAGGCATCTGTAGTGGTCATGTCTCTCACTTTCTTTGGCTGAAAGGTTATTTTTGTAGCCTGCTTGAATGTCTATAAAGACACATAAATGTCAGATTTTATGTAATTGCTAATCATTTTTGGCAGAGCAGCCTCTGGCACCCATGATCAATTTCAAACTCCAGAATCCCTAGTAACAATCTTTTATGACAAAAATGAGGACTTTATGGTCTCCAACCCTGAATTTGCTACAGACTTCACACCCTTGAGGCACAGTCATGCCTTTATGTGGTTCAAACCTGTATCTTGCAATAGAAATTTATAATGACTTGCTCGGACTTCTCCAGCTCCGAATCCCACATCATCCTCCTTACACATGAATAGGAAAGTGGTCTTGCAAAAGTTAATGATGTCCATTATAAATGTATGAGATAATACCTTACGTATACAGTTACAAATGAAGAAGGTGGTGTTGTGTTCAATTTTTTCATACTCAGGATGTGAATGGTGCCATCTCACGTTCTCCTAAAACAACTGCCTCTTTCCCTACACGCCTCTATTCAGAGCTTCAGCTTCTCTCAGCTGCTTTTCTCTCTCTTGGTTCATGTGATCATATTTTCTAGGAAATGGGGAATTGGCCTATTTGAATGTTTTCCCTATTCAGGGATAAAGAGATCAGCTTATCAGAATAATTTTCTTTTTGCTATCGTGAACCTTTTTTCTTGGGGCTACTCATACAGATTTCTAATTTCCAGTGTGAAGTCTAATAATATCTAGGCACAGCTAATTAAAACGGTAGAGTCTCAAGAAGTTTTTTTTCATATTTCTCCTTACACTACCATCTACAAATTCACACTAAATTATTATTTACTGTTTATGATTGTGATAATGAAGATTAACAACAGAATTTGTTAAAGGTAACTGACAGGACACTAATAGTACAAGTCATTTAAATTATCAGAGCTCTCCTACAAGAGAGCTAGGTGAAAAAAATCAAAATCTAGGGAAATATTTTAAGGTCAAAACTAGATGGCTCAGGATACAGAATGTTATAAAATCAGCTATTATTAGTTTATTATTCCTTCATTCTTTCACTGTTCTCAAAAGCTTAATACTACTAAACATCCAAGAGTCAACCCTACTAGATTATCCAAAAATAAAACATTAATAATATTAAAAAAGCTATCTCCTCGAATACATACCTGTTATTGGAATTTCCATGTGTATTTTGACTAAATGGCAGTTATAAAACAAAAAACATTATGACACTGAGAGGCTGAAACATATTGATTCAATAACAAAGTTTTGTTTAGATAATTCAAAAAAAAAAAAAGTTAAATGGAAACAGAGACAGAGGTACCTGAATGTTAAATACTCTTTACTTCTATTACAAACATCATGTTCTGAGTTTGAAATGTTTCCTGGCTTCCTCTAGTAGTCATCTAAAATCTTGAAAGCTGGTTCATAAAAAGCTAGACTACTCTAAGAGGCCATTAAAGTACTTACTAGTTGTGTAAGCATTGTATTTAAAAATTGAGTTATAAGGTCAGAAGGGAGTGGCGTGATATATTTTAAAGTACTCAAAGTGAGGGGGGGGGACTATAATCCTATGATCTAGGATACTTTACCCAGGATGGTTGCAGTTCAGAATGGAAGGGGAGAGAAAGCTTCTCAGACAGAAAAAAATAGTGTTCATCAACCTGAACCAACTTTATAGGAGTGTTAAAAAGAGCTTCTTTAAATGACAAAAGAAAGGCTACAACAAGAAATGCTGTGTGAATGAATAAATGGTGGGAAACTTTTAAAAAATATTGTGAAGATTTTGTTCATATGTGTTATAGTTTGACTTTTTAGGGAAAAAAGCAATTTCTATAAGCAGTTTTCCCCAAAGAAAAAAATGTTTTAAAGTTGAAAATAGGGTTCATTGCCTTGACAAAATGAAAACTTGTAATTTTTTGAGTCAATTTAAAAGCAAATTCTTTGCTCCTAAGGATATATCTTTACATTCAGTTCAGTTCAGTTCAGTTGCTCAGTCATGTCCAACTCTTGCCCATGAATTGCAGCACGCCAGGCCTCCCTGTCCATCACCAACTCCCGGAGTTCACCCAAACTCATGTGCATCGAGTCAGTGATGCCATCCAGCCATCTCATCTTCTGTTGTCCCCTTCTCCTCCTGCCCCCAATACCTCCTAGCATCAGGGTCTTTTCCAGTGAGTCAACTCTTCACATGAGGTGGCCAAAGTACTGGAGCTTCAGCTTCAGCATCATTCCTTCCAAAGAACACCCAGGGCTGATCTCCTTCAGAATGGACTGATTGGATCTCCTTGCAGTCCAAGGGACTCTCAAGAGTCTTCCAACACCACAGTTCAAAAGCATCAATTCTTCGGTGCTCAGCTTTCTTCACAGTCCAACTCTCACATCCATACATGACCACTGGAAAAACCATAGCCTTGACTAGATGGACCTTTGTTGGCAAAGTAATGTCTCTGCTTTTGAATATGCTATCTAGGTTGGTCCTAACTTTCCTTCCAAGGAGTAAGCGTCTTTTAATTTCATGGCTGCAATCACCATCTGCAGTGATTTTGGAGCCCCCAAAAGTAAAGCCTGACACTGTTTTCACTGTTTCCCCAACTATTTCCCATGAAGTGATGACACCAGATGTCATGATCTTAGTTTTCTGAATGTTGAGCTTTAAGCCAACTTTTTCACTCTCCTCTTTCACTTTCATCAAGAGGCTTTTTAGTTCCTCTTCACTTTCTGCCATAAGGGTGGTGTCATCTGCATATCTGAGGATATTGATATTTCCCCAGCAATGCTGATTCCAGCTTGTGCTTCTTCCAGCCCAGCGTTTCTCATGATGTACTCTGCATATAAGTTAGATACGCATGGTGACAATATACAGCCTTGATGTACTGCTTTTCCTATTTGGAACCAGTCTGTTGTTCCATGTCCAGTTCTAATTGTTGTTTCCTGACCTGCATATAGGTTTCTCAAGAGGCAGGTCAGGAGTCTGGTATTCCCATCTCTTTTAGTATTCTGCACAGTTTATTGTGATCCACACAATCAAAGGCTTTGGCATAGTCAAGAAAGCAGAAATAGATGTTTTTCTGGAGCTCTCTTGCTTTGTCAATGATCCAGCGGATGTTGGCAATTTGATCTCTGGTTCCTCTGCCTTTTCTAAAACCAGCTTGAACATCTGGAAGTTCACAGTTCACATACTGCTAAGGCCTGGCTTGGAGAATTTTGAGCATTACTTTACTAGCATGTGAGATGAGTGCAATTGTGCGGTAGTTTGAGCATTCTTTGGCATTGCCTTTCTTTGGGACTGGAATGAAAACTGACCTTTTCCAGTCCTGTGGCCACTGGACTGGAAAATTTGCTGGCATATTGAGTGCAGCACTTTCACAGCATCATCTTTCAGGATTTGAAATAGCTCAACTGGAATTCCATCACCTCCACTAACTTTGTTTGTAGTGATGCTTTCTAAGGCCCACTTGACTTCACATTCCAAGATGTCTGGCTCTAGGTGAGTGATCACACCATCGTGATTATCTGGGTCGTGAAGACCTTTTTTGTACAGTTCTTCTGTATATTCTTGCCACCTCTTCTTAATATCTTCTGCTTCTGTTAGGTCCCTGCCATTTCTGTCCTTTATTGAGCCCATCTTTGCATGAAATGTTCCCTTGATTTCTCTAATTTTCTTGAAGAGATCTCTAGTCTTTCCCATTCTGTTGTTTTCCTCTATTTCTTTCTATTGATCACTGAGGAAGGCCTTCTTATCTCTCCTTGCTATTCTTTGAAACTCTGCATTCAGATGGGAATATCTTTCCTTTTCTCCTTTGCTTTTCGCTTCTCTTCTTTTCACAGCTATTTGTAAGGCCTCCCCAGACAGCCATTTTGCTTTTTTGTATTTCTTTTCCATGGGGATGGTCTTGATTCCTGTCTCCTGTACAATGTCATGAACCTCCGTCCATAGTTCATCAGGCACTCTATCAGATCTAGTCTCTTAAATCTATTTCTCACTTCCACTGTATAATCATAAGGGATTTGATTTAGGTCATACCTGAATGGTCTAGTGGTTTTCCCTACTTTCTTCAATTGAAATCTGAATTTGGCAATAAGGAGTTCATGATCTGAGCCACAGTCAGCTCCTGGTCTCTTTTTGCTGACTGTATAGAGCTTCTCCGTCTTTGGCTGCAAAGAATGTAATCAGTCTGATTTCAGTGTTGACGATCTGGTGATGTCCATGTGTAGAGTCTTCTCTTGTGTTGTTGGAAGAGACTGTTTGCTATGACCAGTGTGTTCTCTTGGCAAAACTCTATTAGCCATTGCCCATTTCTTAAATACTTTATCTTGTAAACTAACAAAATATATATTTTAATTTAATGTTTGTTAGTATTGAATTAAACAGAGACATAAATATAAGTTTTTATCATGAAGTCGTTCTAAAATCATTCCATAAGGGTCCTAGTTCCTATTATGCTATTGGCCATAAATAGTAAAAATATGATTGCCCACTAGGTGGCAGCAGAATTCCAAATTGTTCCAGGCTCCTCTGTCCATGGGATTTTCTGGGCAAGAGTACTGGAGTGGGTTGCCACTGGCTTCTCAGGTTCTAGGAATACACACCTACAAAATAGAGTCTTCCTAAATTCTCATGATAGGTATGAAAAGGATAAGTTCTGTCCCTGCCCTCAGCTAGCTCACAGTCTGAATTCCGCAGCTGTATATGTACTTTCTGTTTTTTTCCTTTCCCCTTTTTGTAGCTAAAAATTGTAAATACAGACTATTCTCAAATATCAGAAAAGAAACTGAGTTTACTGTAGTCTTTTTTTGCCAGTGTAGATTCTGAGCAACCAAGCGGTTATGTGAAGTGCTTGGAAGCAAATATGAGATTTGTGTGCCATAAACCCAGCTCCCCAAAGGTTAATCTAATAGACATTCTTTGATAGTTTTTCCACTAAAAATGTATTTGGTTTCAGGCCTTGCTTTTTTTTCATGATTTTTCTCAGCCTCCAGACAATTAAAACTAGTATTTATGATTAGAAAGCAGCTGTGCTTTAGGGTATTCAGTTCACGATTATTATATTTACTTCACAGTCTACTTTTGCTCTAACTAGTGGCAATAGAATTGCAAGTTGATGGGAACAATCTCATTCTTTTCATCTGTAGATTTCACTGTACTCCATTACATTATTTACATTATATATTATTAAGGTCATATTAAAGGTAACATAAAATTTCCACATTCTCACATCCTGAACACAAATATTTTCTATTTCTTATGCTTCCTTAAAGTGCTGTGCTCAGCCGCTTAGTCATATCTGGCTTTTTGTAACCCCATGAGCCATAGCCTGCCAGGGTCCTCTGTCCATAGAATTCTCCAGGCAAGAATATCGGAGTGGGTTGCCATTTTCTTTTTCCAGGGGATCTTCCTGACCCAGAGTTTGAAACCGTGTCTCTTATGTCTCCTGCATCAGCGAGCAGATCTACATTTATGCAGTTCTAATTGCAGTATCCATAATATCTAAAAGTTTTCACTTATTAGATGATAAATCATTTCCATTTAACAGCTTAATCTTTATATTTATCTTTTTATACAGCATCTTAATATTTAGGTATAAAGATATATTATAATTTATTTTAATTTATATGTAGACATAGGTTGTTTCTAACTTTCAGTTCAGTTCAGATCAGTCACTCAGTCATGTCCGACTCTTTGTGACCCTGTGAACCGCAGCACCAGGCCTCCCTGTCCATCACCAACTCCCGGAGTTCACTCTGACTCACGTCCATAGTTCACACAAACAAAAATGTCCAAGTAATACAATGTTATGATATTTCTTCAGACTTCACTTAAATTCTGTGAATTTTATCATAACTTTATTTTTTGTAAGTAATGCTTTACTTTTTTTGTCACTTTTCTATAATCAGTTGACAGAGAGTTCATTCAGAGTGTATGTTTTAGATCTAAATCAATTTTCTCTAAACTGTACTTCAATATCCCTCTCTGTTTGTTACATAATAATCACTTTCCTGGAATTATATGATTCTTATTTTACTGACTGCTTAACTATAATATTGGAGAAGGCAATGGCACCCCACTCCAGCACTCTTGCCTGGAAAATCCCATGGATTGAGGAGCCTGGTAGGCTGCAGTCCATGGGGTCGCTGAGGGTATATAAATGGGTTAATTTGGATTTTAAAGTTCTGTTATACTTATGCTTGTTTTTGTCTCATCATTTAATTATTGTTACTTTATCTGGAAGCACTACTGACTCCTGGTACTTCTCCCACCTTTATCATTTTTATTCTCTTTTAGAATATTCTTTGCCATTTATTTTCCATCTTTATTATATAAAACAGCTTTTTATGATTTTCATTGTGATAACACAAAAAAAGTGAATGGGCTAAATTGAGAAATTATTTTTATTAAAATTTTTATTCTGAAATGAAACATGCTCATTGTAATGAAAATTTAAACAGTAATGAAACATAGCAAATGAAAGTTTACTCGACCAAATATTCTTTAGGGAAAACTAGTGTTTTCAGTTAGATTCTTATCTTTCCAATCTTTATATATATTATATATGCAAAAAATTTACTATTCTGCAACTGATTTTCAACATTCAGAATGGAACTCAGGGCTTTCAATACCTGTTCATATAAACTTACTTCACTTTTTCAAGTGGCTGAACAGTCATTTATTGAACAAATGTGCCATAATTTATTTAGTAAATTCTTTATAGACATTTAACTTATTTGAAATTAAAAAAATTTTTATTTTATTTTTGGTATTAAATTGATATTTTAAAAATAAATTTATCCTTATATGGTTTTTTACAAGGAATATCTTGTAAATAAATATATTTCTGTGTAGTTGAGAATTTATTTCTGAGGTATGAATGTTCTAGCAGGAGAATTGCTAAGTCAGACTGTTCTTTAATTGTGATTAAATACTGACAAATCGACCTTCAAAAAGTTATCCTGAATTAGTTTCATCTACAGTATATAATAATTCTTATTTCCAAACTAGTAAATTTAACACAATTTGAAGGTTTCCAGAATATCTTTTCCTGGTTGAGTAAACACTGTGTTCAACACACGCTTTCCTCTTGTTCTGTATCTGGTTTTGATTGACTCACTGGAGAAACAGGTTTATGATTCTAACCTGATACTTGGATGTCTGTAAGGTCATCTGATGTATCCCCTTAAGTTTAAACATTTTTAGGTCACAGGCATGAAAAAAGTGTTGATATACAACTCTGGAAGCCTTTTCTGCTTGAAATTTGCAGAGTACATGGATTTGTATGGTCTAGCAGCAAGTTGGAGTGTCTGAATTCACATCTGTTTGAACACTAAATAGCTGTAGACTTCAGGCAAGATGCTTAATCTTACTGCTCCATAATTTTCTCCTTGGTAATAGTTACCAACTTCACAAGATTGTTGTGAAAACTAGTAGTAACAGTGATGAGGATAATAATAATATTTTTGAATAGTGATTTGTAGCTTTCAAAACACATTAATGGTGCATTATCTCTTTAGATCTTTATGCTGTGCTGTGCTTAGTCGCTCAGTCATGTCCAACTCTTTGCAACCCCATGGACTGTAGCCCACCAGGCTCCTCTGTCCATGGGGACTCTCCAGGCAAGAATACTGGAGTGGGTTGCCATGGCTTCCTCCAGGGAATCTTCCCGACCCAGGGATCGAACCCAGGTGTCCCACATTGCAGGTGGATTTTTTACTATCTGAGCCACTAGGAAAGCCCCAAAATACTGGAATGGGTAGCCTATCCCTTCTCCAGGGAAAATTCCCAACCCAAGGATCAAACCAGGGTCTCCTGAACTGCAGGCAGAGTCATTACCAGCTGAGCTGCCAGGGAAGATCTTTATAGTAACCCTATATGGCAGGTGGAATACACATTTTATCATCATTTTTTCATATAAGAAAACTAAGGCATAGTTAAGATGTGGTAACAGTATCAAGGAATGTTTCTTTGAGAAGCTAATCTTACTACACGAAGGTAATACCAAGGACAAGGACACTTACATAAATATTCCTAGCAAAGCATTTCAGGGGCTCCTGTGTGTATATGATATTTCTTCCAATGTTCCTAAGGATGTTTACTATGAGAAGAACAGTCTGTGACCAACAGGTCTCCCTCTGCTTTTCCCACCAAAACTCTTTGAATATAGTTATGGAGAAAAGTTTAATTACTAGAAAATAGAAATGTGTGTGTGTTATTTATAAATTTATAAAAGTACTATGAATTATTAGACAGCCATTGCTTTTGTATAGCAATTCACTCACCTATGCCCACTGGAAATAGAATAGGCAAGTTTCCTCTTGTTTCTTCCACCACTGGAAGCCTTGGTTCTGCATATAATTTGCACCTTCTGTTTTCTCACCTTCCACTAGAGCTTCATTACAAGCACTGATTTGCAGCCTTCCACACACTAGGTTAGTAGGAATAGCCCCTGAACAAAATACACACTGGCTCTTAGAGGTGAACCAGAAAAGGACCCTCTCTCATGTGGCTTAGCAGAGTGATTTGTCATCTTCTTCCCCATCCTGGAGGACGTGTATGTAAATGTGCATTTTTATTTCTATCTGAGGAGTAGGAGTAGATACTTGAAAGAATAGAAAGTCTTGACATTAACAGATTCATGAGCTAGAGTTGCAAAATTTGGCTTCTACTTTTTAAAACTACTGATCCAGTAAATGCTTTTATACTCCCTCTGATTCAAATCTTAAATGTTCGTTATGAGTGGAATGATTAATAATTTTCTCCCTAACTTAAACTATGTCACTAATAAATAACTCTCTTGGAATATTATATTTCCCATGAAATCAGACGTATAGTTCAGTGTGTATTTCTCAGTTGGGTTGTAAACACATTCAGTGATTTAGCTGCAGTTTCAATCAGTAGACATCCAAGAAAAATAAACTGAGGAAAATGGGAAAATTATTTGCTTTCATAGCTGATAGTCTAAAGAGAGTTCAGCTTTAGTTACTGCTGTATCAAGATGTTCAAATGTTGGTCTCCCTCCCCTCTTCTTCTTCCCCTCTACCCACTTCCCTCTTCTGTATTACTTGGCTCAGTTTCACTTTTCATTTTGAACTCATTATCTTCTGTCTCAAACAAGTTTCCTTCATGTGACAGGAAAGGTGAAAGTTGATAGCCCTATTGTTCACAAACTGAAATCAAGGAGGGTCTTTCTGCCTGCTTCCCAGTGCAGAGAGGGCCCAGGACTCTGTGGCTGGCTCAGTCACAGATGCTTTCCACCCTTGTAGTGCTCCAGGACTGACAGTCCTTTTAGTGTCACGTGGAGTAGACAGCTCCTCAAAGAATTATAAAGAGGGATGGAGACTTGGAACACAGCAAATGCAGAAGGAGCTGAGACCAGAAAACAAGCCTTGGAGACGATGAACTTCCTAACAGCACTGCAGGTTATGCCTGCTGAGGACGCTGGTGTCCACTTCCCTTGTCTGCCAAGATGGCCAGAGCTAAGTTTAGCACAAAAGCAATCACTACTCCTGGCTTCAATTTCAGTTATTATTTGCCTTTCTAGAATGCCTTTCTATTATTTGCCTTCTAGAATGTTTATTTTTAAGAATTCTATTATATGTATTTTCCTTTTTAAAAATACACTTCAGATGTCTTTTTGGAAATAGGTGGTTGCAAATATAATAAATAACTCGCACCCTTCAACACTTCACTTTTCTTGTGCTTTTTCCCAACATGGGCATCTCTTACTATCAGGTCTTATGTCTATACAGTGGCGTGTAAGGACTAATATTCTGGATTCCGTTAGTTTTACATTGGTAACTTGCAGAATTTGACCTCCAGGTTTTGTTTATCTAAAGTATTTACAATTGATAGCTCTTTAGATGGGAACTAATCTAACACAGGCCCACTGGTTAACTGCTGACTAGATTTCACACGGTCAGCTTGTACATCTTCTAGTCCTGCCTTCTATTTCTAACAAGCAAGAAACAGATCAAGTTCACATATTTATAGATGTGAAGGAATGGCTATTTGCAAAAATGAGAAGATCTTTGATTAATTTGTTTTAGGTCTGGCATTCTCAAAATTTTATTTTCCTATAATCTGATTTTGGCTGGAAACATAATACCAGGTACCAGAAAAATTATATAAGAGCAGAAATTATGAAATGCAAGAAATGTCAATTGAGATTTTCCTCCAAAGACCTTTTGATGTATACATCTATTTGTGTGTTTTGTCTTCCAGTACTTGACATTGATTTTGTAGTTGGCCACTCATTAAACCAGACAAGCAGCTCATACATGAATTTATTACGCTGTTTGTGTTTCTTACATATTCTCTAAGCATAAGTAATCCAGGGCTGAAAAAGCAGTGCTAGAGTGTTGGGGACCAAGTCTTCCTCTGGTTGTTGCTCTGCTGTCTTCAACTTGCAGATTCTATCTCATGATCTGAGATCATAGCTCCATTGCTCCACAGAAGCAGCAAGAAGGGAAAAGAAGCTGGGAGAGGGCATATCCTTTCGTTTTAGTATCACAGTGGAGGTGTCACTTACTTCCATGTTTCATTGCTCACATGCTTATTCTCCACCTTATTTTAAGCCATCTTTTGAAGGTTATGCAATTCATTGTTTTCTGCTCTGAAAGTCTAATTTTGTTGACCATGGCAGTGAAGGGCCTATCTGAAGGACTGGTTTAAAGATAGCTCAAGAACTGTGGAGAAAGTTGGGAACACAAACATTGAGTTATTGTGCTGACCAAGATGTAAGGAAAATTGGTGAGAAAATTAAAATCGCTCATTTAACATGTATTGAATGCCAGTTTCGGAGGTGGCCTTATACCAAACCCAGAGTGCACAATTACACTTGGACCTTGCGCTTGAGATCCTCACGCTCTGGGGTGATAGGCTTCTGATTTCATCTTGCCAATAAAAGTGGTGGTACGATGTGTATTATTTGCCCACCCCTGCATTTTAGCAATAAAATGTATTAGTGTGTCTCCACAAACAGGGTAAGGAGATGACTATCTGGGTCCTTTTATGAGTGTTCATTTGCTTATTTTTATCTTCTTAGCAGTAGTAGTATTAGTCGCTCAGTCATGACCAACTCTTTCCAACCCCAAAGACTAGCCCACCCGGCTCCCCTGTCCATGGGATTCTCCAGGCGAGAACACTGGAGTGGGTAGCCATTCCCTTCTCCATGGGAATCTTCCCAACCTAGGGATCAAACCCAGGTCTCTTTCATTGCAGGCAGATTCTTTACAGTCCGAGCTACCAGGGAAGAAATAATGACTTTATGTTCTCATTTTTATAATATTTGTATACTGTCTTTCTAATTAAAAATAAGCCCTTTATGACAAAATAGTAAGAAAATCACTGGATTTATACCTAGTTGAATTCAGAAACCTCAAAAGTTAACAGAAAAATGAAAGGTACAACAGTCATTCATTTAGTTGTTTCGTTTTACATGGAAGCAAGGAGGTAGCTTTGGGTTTAAAGGATTCAGAACTTAATTTCATAGGTTGAATAGCATTTTCTTGTGAAATAACTGTTGAAAGCTTTGTAACTGTAGTAAAACTCACAACTCCTATGAAACAATATTTCTTTTATCGTTCTGTTGGCACAAGTGCTGGGATTTCTGTTTTGTGTGATTACACTTAAGAATCTGAAAGCGTTCCCACAGCTTTGCTCCCATGTCAATAGGAGAAACTGTTTTCATGTCAACAGCACAATGAGTCAATGAAATGACAAACAGAATACTCATTTCTTAACACTTTCATGTACATCAGAACATTTTATACCCTTAACAATTTTATGAGATATTATTACCATATTGTATGTAAATACGTTTAAGCTAAGCAGTCACCTAGGATTAATATCTTTGTTCTTTTCATTTGCTTATTTATTTATTTATCTTAACTGTTTAGTCCATGCTGAGATAAGACTGTGGAAGGTCTTGCTTAGCAAGGTGGGGTTATTTAATTCTGAAGGCAATAGGAGATTATTCAATTTTCTGAATAGGAAAATGATAGTATTGGAACAAACTTGTTAGAGGTTGATCTGGAAGGATGTATTCTGTGTATCAGAAGGGGCCTGTTGGGGTAGGTAACTAGTATGGAATTTTCCAACAAGAGAGAGATAAAGTCATAAGGGCTTAAATTGTGATGCCAACAGCAGTAATAGCAGAGAGGAAAGGGCAGTTGAAAGAGCTCTTTCTAAAGAAGAATTGACTGCTTACTGCAAAATGATGGAAACACTAGGATGTAAACTCCTCAAGAGGTAAGAGCTTGTTTGTCTTGTATCATTTCTATATTCCCCTTGCATAGAAGGGGTGTGTATAGTATATGCCTGTGTATAGTAAAACATTTGATAAATGTTAGTAGAATAAATTAGAATAAAAACAGATGAGTGCAGTAAAATGTAATATGTGCTTTGACAGAAGCAGAAAGAAAATCTTGGTAGAAGAGTTGGTTGAATTGTATCTGATGGACCAGTGAGGAGGACAGAGGGGTGGAGAGAACATTAAGGCAGGGGGAAGAGGTGGGCTCTGAGGTGTGGGAACAGACAATCTCCAGCAGTTGGCCATTTCCCAAGGGTGAGGCACTAGACATTACCTACACGTTGGAGCTGGACTTGCAGAATTTGAGCATCTGGATAAGGAGTTTTGACTAATTGCAGGTTTAAAAACAAATGCGTAAAGCAAAGAGGTTTTTAATGTAGAAATATGTGTATCAGAAATAAGTGGAAGGTTCAGTGAGTCCTTCTCTATGTTTAGAATAAAACATTGAGAGACCAGAGTCAATTTGAAGCCTACTGCAATAATCTATGTAAGAAGTGATAAAGGCCTTCCTTAGGTTAAGGAACTAAAGACGGGGTAAAGATCTTGGCAAGATTTTGAGAAAATGCAGGAATTAGAAAATAAAAGACAGGAACTTCCCTGGCTATCCAGTAGTTAAGACTTTGCCTTCTGGTGGCTCAGACAGGAAAGAATCTGCCTGCAATGCAGGAGACCCGGGTTCGATCCCTGAGCCAGGAAGATTCCCCTGGAGAAGGGAATGGCAACCTACTCCTATATTCTTGCCTGGTGAATTCCATGGACAGGGCAGCCTGGTGAGTCACAGTCCGTGGGGTGGCAACAAGTCGGGCACAACTGAGCAGCTAACCCTTCCTTCCTTCCTTCCAGTGCAGGGTGTGTGGGTTCATTCCCTGGTCGTGGAGATAATAGTCCAGCCTGCTTCACAGCCAAAAAACCAAAATATAAAACAGAAATGATATTGTAACAAATTCAGTAAAGACTTAAAAATATATAGGTGATGAATTAAAAATGGAGAAGAATGAAGGAAATAATGAAGTTAAAGGTGACTAGGATGAGTTCCAGGGTTCCACATAGTCCAGTGGTAGTACAACAAGCTGAGAAATGGAAAACACCAGAAGGAAGAGTGAGGAGGAGGAAATAATGGAGTAAATTTTAGGCATACTGACTTTGAAGTGTTAGAACGACAAGCAGGTAGTTTGATTAGAGAATGACCTAGACCAGAGAGTTTGGCAAGTTATCTGCACCAAAGTTAAGACATGAAGATGGAATAATATTGTAGTGAGAAAGGGTGTTGAAAGAAGCGAGACTCATACTGATGGAGGAACTCTGGGGAATGACCACATTTAGAGTCAAAAGTAGGAAGACATATCAGCAATGGAGACCAAATCTGAATGGTCAGGAATGTCAGAGTAGAACCAAAAGAGCCTTTGCATTAGATTGAGGAATAATTGAAAGCTTTAAAAAAAACTATGGCGGTAATGAAGAAAGAGAATTTCAAGGAGGAGGGATTATACCACAAATGCCATTAAGATTCAAAGGAGATGCTTAAAAATGACCATTGAATATGATAGATTAAAAGGCCTCATTTTTCTGAGATCTTTTTTGTAGACTGGTGCATCTAGAAGCCAGATTTTAGTGATCTCAGAGTAAATAGATCACAAGTCATTTATGACACTATTCCCTCAAGCATTGAGTTAGGAAAAGGAGGGAGATATCATTTTGTCATTTATCTATTTTATAAGGATAGAAATGATATGAACATGCATCCAAATCCTTATCACCAGCCTGACTATTCCCTGAGCTCAGAGTCTTATATCCATGTAAATGCCCATTACATCTTGAGATGACTCCAGGCACTTCCAATATTAGACTCTAGGCAAGTCCAGTATTCTTCGTTTACTTTAGTCTTTCTCCTGTATTCTATGCCACCCTTCAACGAACCAAGCTAAAAGCCTATTACCTTAACCTTCAACAACTACTTCAAAATAAATTCCCACCTCCTATGTAGCTTGAATACACACACACACAAACACACACATAAACACACAAACACACACATAAACACACACACACACATAAACACACACACACACATAAACACACACACACACATAAACACACACACACACATAAACATACACACCCCACATCCTTCTTTCTGTTCCCTGGCATAGATCTTAATCCTCTGTTAGCTAGACTCCATCCATCGCCTGTGTCAGAGTGATCTGCCTTAAATAGGACTTTTTTTGCATACTTTTTTTCTATTGTGATAAAATATATATAACATAAATTTGAGCTTCCCTGGAGGCTCAATCAGTAAGGAATCTGCCTGCAATCCAGGAGACCCAGGTTCGAGCCCTGGGTTGGGAAGATCCCCTGGAGAAGGAAATGGCAACCCACTCAGTAATTTTGCCTGGAGAATTCCAAGGACAAAGGGTCCTGTTGGGCTACAGTCCATGGGGTCACAAAGAGTCAGACACGACTTAGTGACTAAACCACCAACATAAATTTACTGTTTTGACAATTTTAAGTACACTGTTCAGTGGCATGAAGTACATTCAAATTGCTAGAACAGGACTTTGAACTTGTTATCTTTCTTTGATGGTCACCTTCTACCCATAAGATAAAGACCTAAGGTTTTCATAAAAGAACTCTGGTCTGTGACATTCATTTATAATTTCATCTTTACATACGGCTGCGGACTTCTCTCTAGTCATACAAAATGACTGTCCCTCCCTGGGTACATACTCTTGATACATTTTCTGCTGCTGTTTTCCCGCTTTATCTGGAACAGCTTTCTGTACTTTCTCTGAGTAGCCATGACTCTTACTCATTTTTCAGGACTTCAGCTAAATATCACATTCTTTATTTAACTTTCTTTAAAACCCTCCCATTATTCCCCCGGTGGCTAAGCACTACTTCACGATATGATTCTAGTGCCCTACTCACATTACAACCATCAGTCACAACTGCTCTGAATTGATTGATGCTTTCAAAAAGACTCTTAAGAGTCCCTTGGATGCAAGGAGTGTAAACCAATCAGTCCTAAAGGAATTGAACTCTGAATATTCATTGGAAGGACTGATGCTGAAGCTGAAGCTCCTCTACTTTGGCCTCCTGATGCAAAGAGCCTATTCATTAGAAAAGACCCTGATGCTGAGAAAGGTTGAAGGCAGGAAGAGAAGGGGTCGACAGAGGGCAAGATGGTTGGATGGCATCACCGACTCAATGGACATGAGTTTGAGCAAGCTCCAGGAGATGGTGAAGGACAGGGAAACCTGGCGTGGTGCAGTCCATGGGGTCACAAAGAGTCAGACACGACTGAGCGACTGAACGATGATTTTGTGACTGTTTTCCCCAGGATTTTGAGCTCTTTAAAGTCAGAAATGATGCCTCAATCCTATTTGTACCTTTGTATTTAGCATATCACCTGAACATGGTAACTGCTCAACTTCTTATTTAACTGACCTTAATTGATCAACTGCCTGTTCAGCAGACAAGGCTAGAAGGTAAAGATGCTTAAGAGAGGAGGAGAACCCATACAAAGAGGTCTGAGGAGAGGCTATAGAGAATGGAATAAGGATGATGCATTACGGATTGATTTTGATAGAAAAGATACCTTTGACTCTGTGCCTAAAAAGAAGTAGGTAAAAATGGAGGCTGATGGGGGTGGCTAAGGAATGAAAGGAGTTTCAGGTTGAGGGCTCTATTTTCTTTGTTACACAGGTGGTTGAACAGGGGGAAATTTGATGCAGGTAGTAGTAGTGAAGAGACATAGTGTATATTTGTTCAGGAAGTAAATGCACATCTTAAATGCAAAGACCCTAGAAAACATTTCATTCTGAAACGTGTCATGTCTTAAGGACTCATTCATATTTTTTTGAGGCAAAGCTTTAGATCTGCATGTAGCATTTTCTCTGCATATGTGTGCAAAGCCTCGTATCTGAAGATCTCTGCTTTTCTGCTGGATTGCAGACCCACCAGCAGAGTTGGGGTTGCTTATTGTGACGTTGTTATGGCTCATGGCAAGGCTGCCTGAACTGTGGGAAGAGTAACTGTAAATCATCTTGAGAAAGACAGATTTTGTGTTAGTCTCTTGCTTAGAAAGTGTAACATAGCATTTGGGGAAGAACATGCAACGTAGGATCTCGTAGTTAGATATTAAAATAATGATGATCTCCACAACCAGCATATATTTGCCAAATGTGGTAGATGGGGATGAAGGTGATCCAAACTATGAAGGAAATGAGCATGCCAAATGTTATGAATTTGGCCTCATTGTAATTCTCAGGTAATTTCCTGCCTTTGAAGGCACAAATGAAGCACATGAAGGCCAGGATGGCAGTATAGCCCAGCATGGAGCCAAATGCAAGAATGGACCCCTCCTCACATTCAAAGATAATGACTCTGGGCAAGGAGACATTCCGTCCCACAGCAGGGGCTGCAAGGATGAGCTAGAGGGTGCAAACGACAACTAGGATGCCCGTGCAAGTGAAAATGGTGGGGATGGGTTTATAGAAGCACTTCAAGAAGTTCTGCAGCTTGGGATCACAGCTGAAGGCCAGCAGAATTTTCAGGGGCTTCATCAGAATGTAGGAGAGGCAGAGAGTACAAAGCTCATGCCAAGCAGTGTCTGCCTGGTTTTACACGTGAAGCTTTGTGGTTCTCTAATGAAAAAGCCTGTGCCGGCAAAGTGGAGGAAAGGACAGAAGAGGATTACGTAGCAGACCATCAATTCCCCGGATGATTTCACAACGGGTGTGTTCAGGTTTCTTGTAAATATTATGCCAATGGCCAGAACAAACAGGATTCCCAGCAGAGAGAGGGCCAGGAGCAAGATAGCCAAGGAATCAGGGTACTCCATTTCCTTTTCAAAGCACATTGTGCTCCCTACAGGGGCTCAGTGAGTTTTCGTTGTTGCATAAAAGGCAATGATCCGTATCTAAAAGACACAGCAGATTTGGTTACATTGCAAATATTTAAACCAGGTGATTGTCCCCAGGGCTACAGATGAGACTCCTCAGTGAGAGTTCTGACTGGAAAATGGATATAGATAATTGTCACATCGGTTACTTATTAAAATAAAGCATGCACATGACCCAGGAAGGTGAGAAAGAAAGGGTGACAGTGAGGGAACAGGAAGAGTGGGAGAGAAAAAGAGAAAAATTCATCCGGGCCATGAGTCTTTAGAAAATTAAGATACTCAATATAGATGCCAGCCTCTCATGAACTTGCTATGATAGGTGGCAGTTCAGGGACTGTCAAGAATAAGAGCTTTGGTACCAGACATATTTCCAGCCCTTTCTCTATCCCTTATGTGTCCTGTAATCTTGAACAAGCTGATTGAACTAGTGCCTGTTGGTAGGAATAATGAGATCTGTAGGGTATGCACACCTCTGGGTTTCCATCATGCTCAGTTTAGTTAATTCAGCATTTATTTATCTATAGTTACTGTGTCTCAGTTACAAATCAGACATGTCTGTGTGGGATACATAGACAAAAATTGACAGAGAATTTGCATTATTTTAAGAGGTGCTGGGAGAGGAAGTCCAGTAGAGGAACAACATCTTCCCTTGGAAGTGAAGTTACTTTTACATCTGTTAGGTACTGAGTGTTCATCTGCTGCAGAAGCATAAAACACTTTTTATTTTTTGAAATGACAAAAATAAACCAAATAGAATTCATGTTAAAAAATCAGCTTAAAGAGAAATGGTTCCGGTATATCACTATGCATGTTGTAGGGAGTATAATTAATTACCTATCTGATTACTATAGTGATTTTCAGGACAGGTCACACATTCATAGCAGCAAGTATGTTGACTTTTTGTGGTTTTCTTCATTTAGCCAGGACTTCATTCCTTGGAGAATTTAGATTGAATTTTCTGCAAAGTGAAAAGAAATTCTAAATAAGTTTTTAAAAAGATTTATCCTAACTATAGTATTTCTGATTTAATTTAAAGATTTATTTACAAAATAGTATTTTGGTCTTTTTTTCTTCATAGTGTAAAAGAATTCTTTTGTCATCTGGAGGAATTTCAACAACCTTAAAAAAATAGAAAGTATTTCAGATAGTGAAACTGCTCAGGAAGAATATAGTTTTTGTCACATTAATAAATTTTGTAAGGAAATTAACTCTTTCAAAAAGTCACTCAGTTCAGTTCAGTCACTCAGTCGTGTCCGACTCTTTGCAACCCCATGAATCGAAGCACGCCAGGCCTCCCTGTCCATCACCAACTCCTGGAGTTCACTCAAACTCACATCCATTGAGTGGGTGATGCCATCCAGCTATCTCATCCTCTGTCATCCCCTTCTCCTCCTGCCTCCAATCCCTCCCAGCATCAGAGTCTTTTCCAATGAGTCAACTCTTTGCATGAGGTGGCCATAGTACTGGAGTTTCAGCTTTAGCATCAGTCCTTCCAAAGAAATCCCAGAGCTGATCTCCTTCAGAATGGACTGGCTGGATCTCCTTGCAGTCCAAGGGACTCTCAAGAGTCTTCTCCAACACCACAATTCAAAAGCATCAATTCTTCGGCGCACAGCCTTCTTCACAGTCCAACTCTCACATCCATACATGACCACTGGAAAAACCATAGCCTTGACTAGGTGGATCTTTGTTGGCAAAGTACTGTCTCTGCTTTTGAATATGCTATCTAGGTTGGTCATAACTTTTCTTCCAAGGAGTAAGCGTCTTTTAATTTCACTAGCAGACATAAAAATGTGTAGTGGTGGAACTAATGGAGGAATGATGTTTTGGAAAATTTCAATCTGGTGCTATATAAACAGTTCAACTATATATAAGAATCCTTGGACTTTTATATACTTTAGATGAAGGTTATTAATCATGGCGTCCAAGGAGCATGCTCAGCCTAATCTTGAAAAACAAAATAATGGAAAAATTATGATTTAAAACTATTAAAGTATTAGTTTAAAAGATAACCCTTGATATATAAATAAAATTTAATATTTAATTCATCTTGAGAATTTCAGTTTTAATTCTGCATGTCATGATGTGAGTCACACACACTATTCTACTTATATGGAACCATCTCTTTTCAATATAGCTAGTAACTCTTTGCATTTCAGCTTTTTTTTTTTCATTCCTAATCCCTTTCTCATGGCACATCTTGTGAGATAAATTTTTTTTTGGTCTCACTCTTACCCTTGGGAAGCCAGAGCCGAACAAGTAAATGAGACTTTCTCTAGAGTGTCTTAACAGCTATTCCTAGCCTGGAAAATGAAGCCCTTAGCTAACTAGTCTTGTCTTTGGGACATGAAAATGATCTGAGTGAGAGAGAAAAGTAGCCAGGGTTAGTAGCTCTGCGTTCACAGATGCTGGTTTTCTTGTCTTCACCACAGCTATGTCTGATCTGGGTTTTCAGCAGGCAGGATATCTGCCCTGTGGATTCCCCAGGGAAAACTTAGTCCAGAGTATCCACACTCCTAAAGGACGCTCAGAAGACACAAATAATGAGATAAAGCTGAACATCATTATGGGGTTAAAAGTGAACCCTTTCTTCCCAGCTGTACAGTTTTTTTCTCTCTCCCCACATAAAAGATAGCAATAAGAAAATGAGTCTGGGTGAGAGGTGATTGGAGCTTGGATCAGGGTGGTGGTAGCAATGGAGTAGAGGACAAAAGTGTAGACTGTGTATTTTGAAAGTGTAACCTAGAATGGCTATGAAGTGTGACAGAAAGAGAAGTGAAAGGATCCCATTAGGATTTTTTCATAAGCAGCTAGGAGAAATGAGTTACCATTTATTGGGATGGAGATAGGTTTTGGAGGTCAGTCTTGGAAACAATCAGTTAAGATGAAAAACTATTAGACACCCAGGTAGAGATGTCAGATAGACA
Organism: Oryx dammah; assembly: GCF_014754425.2. NCBI lineage: Eukaryota > Metazoa > Chordata > Mammalia > Artiodactyla > Bovidae > Oryx > Oryx dammah. The sequence continues at coordinate 21,340,175 of NW_024070188.1, read as the reverse complement.
GTTGTATATTTACTTGAGTTGAAATTCAGAAGATAAAAGTGTGGGAGCCATCTGCCTTCTATATAATGACATTGTCTACGTGCATGGATGAGATCACTGAGGAAAAGTACAGATAGAAAAGAAGAACAGGGAACTTCCCTGGTGGTCCAGTGGCTAAGACTACACACTTTCAGTTTACAGGGCACAGGTTTGATCCCTGGTCTGGGAACTAAGATCCCACATGCCACAGGGTGTAGCCAAAATAAAAAAATTTTTTGAAAGGAGCAGTTCTGAATTCTGGGTCTATCAGTATTCAGAGGGAGCAGGAATAGTAAGGAAAGGGCAAAGGAGGCTGAGAAGCAGTGGCCAGAGACGGAAGAAGAAACCCAGGGCATGTGCTGTCATGGAAGCAAATAAAGCAAGCGTTTCATGGAGGGGAGAATAATTAGCCAGTAAGTGAAGTAAGATGATGTTTGTATTTATTAACCAGAGAGAAATAATTTTGATGGACTGAAAAGAATTTAAAAGAACTATGGGAGGAGAGAAATTGAGGCCAGTGAATATATTCAACTTTTTCAAGGAGTTTTGCCATAAAGGGAAACAGGAATGGGCAGTATATGGAGGAGGAAGATGGGGATCAATACAGTTCTTTGGATTTTTTTTTTCTTAAGATGGAAGGAAGAACAACTTATTTGTGTCACCATTTAGATAACACAGAAGAGAAAATAATTGAGGGTGCAGAAGAGAGTGGAGAATTGCCAGAGAAACATCTTTGAGCAAGTAAAAGGCCCTGGGATTCAGAGGAGCTGACCTTGGCTCAGAGCCCGGACAGCCCACGCACAGTCCCAGATGGAAAGCAGTGATGCAGCACAGATGTGGTGGAGGCAGCCAGTCCCTTTTCATTGTCTCAGTTTTGTCAGTCAAATAGGAAGCAGGGTCCACTGAAAGTGAAGATGGGAAAGGTGTGCTGGAGTAAAAGGACAGAAAAGAAAGTATAAATAACCATCCAGGATGGTAGACAAATGAATGGGCTAGGATAATAGTCTGATTTCCCAACAGCATTTAGAACCCAATGGAAGTTAGAGATCATGAATTTTAAGTGAGAACAGTTAGCAAAGTACGTGGGTTTTTTTGTTTGTTTGTTTTTGCCAAGATCAGCTGTATTGGTTAGACAAAGTTTAATATAATCAGGATTATACTTTGGTCCAATGAATGGTGAATATAGAGATGGGCAAGGAAACTGAGGATGTGTACAAGGCAGTAATATACAAGTTGACCATGGAATTTAAGGAGGGAAGTTGGGAAAATTGAACAGGCAGTAGGGCCACTGAAGGGTCTGGTGGGGACAAGGACTTTTGCAGTTGAAGTATCAATTGATTTGAATGCTACAAAGCAGCCAATACAAAATTACCTTAAGATTCCTGTGCTCATTTTTTGTTTCTTGATTTGTGACAAATGAAGACATCATTCTTCAGGTCATATTGTGCCATCTTGTGACAGTCATGTGGCCATTGATCTCCCTCCATAGCACAATATTGTATCCAGTATTCATAGCTCCATGGGCATCAAAATGAAATGAACTCCCTCCGTCCATGAATTGGAGAAGGCAATGGCAACCCACTCCAGTACTCTTGCCTGGAAAATCCCATGGATGGAGGAGTCTGGTGGGCTGCAGTCCATGGGGTCGCTAAAAGTCAGACTCAACTGGGTGACTTCACTTTCACTTTTCACTTTCATGCATTCAGTTCAGTTCAGTTCAGTTGCTCAGTTGTGTCTGACTCTTTGCGACCCCATGAACCGCAGCACGCCAGGCCTCCCTGTCCATCACCAACTCCCAGAGTCCACTCGAACCCATGTCCATTGAGTCGATGATGCCACCCAACGATCTCTTCCTCTGTCGTCCCCTTCTCCTCCTGCCCCCAATCCCTCCCAGCATCAGGGTCTTTTCAAATGAGTCAGCTCTTCGCATCAAGTGGCCAAAGTATTGGAGTTTCAGCTTCAACATCAGTCCTTCCAATGAACACCCAGGACTGATCTCCTTTAGGATGGACTGGTTGGATCTCCTTGCAGTCCAAGGGACTCTCAAGAGTCTTCTCCAACACCACAGTTCAAAAGCATCAATTCTTCGGTGCTCAGCTTTCTTTATAGTCCAACTCTCATATCCATGCATGACCACTGGAAACATTGGAGAAGGAAATGGCAACCCATTCCAGTGTTCTTGCCTGGAGAATCCCAGGGACAGGGCAGCCTGGGGGGCTTCTGTCTACGGGGTTGCACAGAATCAGACACGACTGAAGGAACTTAGCAGCAGCAGCCCTCCGTGAATGTGACATTTTTCAGTACAGCAAGTAACTATGAAAAATAAAAACAGAAATAAACACTGATAGAAATATTTTAAGTGTATCCATTATCCCAATTATAACACTGCCTTGCAAGGAATATCACTTAAAAATGAAAAAAAAGGATATTCTGGATCAATAAGTATGAAAACTACTTGAAGACTAGTAGTTCTTAATTACTAGGCAACAATTTGAGAACTGTTGAGAATTTCTGACGTCTTGCTCTGTGAATTTGAGAAAGCAAGGTAATGTTCATGGAGGTAGATTCTCTTACTTACAGAACTGAAATCTGAGCACCTTCATGTATTCCACTTTGCATGATTTCAGAATGGGTCCTCTAGGGCAGATGTCACTCTCATTCTGGTTCCAAATTTCATTAGTGGTGTGATCTTGACATTTACAACTTCTTTCTAGGCCTCCGTTGAGATAAATGAAACCTATTATACTTAATATGATTGTTGTAAGAATTAAATGTAATTATTCCTAGGTGGCTGAAGCATAAGGAGTCTGCCTGCCAATGCAGGAGATGCAAGAGATGTGGGTTCAATCCCTGGATTGGGTGGTTCCCCCTGGAGAAGGAGATGGCAACCCACTCCAGTATTCTTGCCTGGAAAATCCCATGGACAGAGGAGCCTGGCAGGCTACAGTCCATAGGGTCACAAAAGAGTTGGACACGACTGAGCAACTGAGCACACACACACATGTGTATGAACACTTTAGCCTAGCAGCAGGAACAGATTGAGGGTTAATAGAGATTAGCTTAATACTTTTAAATACCCATAATTAGCTAACAGGGATGATGTGCAAATAAATGAAGATGCTTTGAGTCTATCAAGTAATAAAGTCACCTGACATTCATACGCTACTTTCTAATACTCAAATCTGTGATGCCCTTTTACTCCATAACAACTCAGTGAAGCACACTTAGCAGGGATCATCTTCCTCTTTTCCAAGGAGTGAAAGACCTTCTCTTAAGATACATATCTTGACTTTCATTATGGGGTCTTTCTGTTGCACCTAATGATATATTAGTTTAAATTCTCCTCACTGTGTTTTTCTTTTTTTCCCTTCTGACTCAAAGCCATAATCAAGGTGCCATTTGGAAGCAGGAAAATTCATCCTTTCCTTCTAGAGTCACACTCAGCCTGGGTCTTTGACCCAAGTCTCAGCAGGTGATCCAAGCCAGGAGTTGTCATGCTCACCAGCCCCAAAATGAAGGCTGAGGCGACAGAGCTGCAAAGCCAGAGAGAGTTCAGTAACAAATGCACCCTGTTCTTGGGTGCATCCCTACCTGAGAAGTTTAACTGGTGGACCTAATGTAACTTCTAGGGCTTTCCAGATGTCTTCCTGGAAAAGAATCCACCTGTAAAGCAGGAGATGGGTTCAGTCCCTGGGTCAGGAAGAGCTCTTGAAGAAGGAAATGGCAACCCGCTCCATTCTTGCCTGAGAAATCCCATGGACAGAGGAGTCAGGCAGGTTACAGTCCACGCGGTCACAGAAGTGTCAGACACAATTGAGCACAGAGTAACTGCTAGTGACCTCCCTTTGAGTCCATACTCATTGGGTGGAAGGTGGGGAATCTTACTATCACCAAAGGTTTTTAAATCTGTTTCAGTAACAGAGCGTATAGTAATTGTTGTTTAGCTGCTAAGTTGTGTCTGACTCTTTTGCAACCCTATGGACTGTAGCCTGCCAAGCTCCTCTGTCCATGGAATTTCTCAGGCAAGAATACCAGAGTGGGTTGCTATTTCCTCCTCCAGAGGATCTTCCCAACCCAGGCATCAAACTCATATCTCCTGCATTGCAGGTGAATTCTTTAGCACTGAACCACTGCGGAAGCCCCAGGGTATAATAAAGAGACCTCTAAATTCTATTTCCAATTTAGTTCAGAAAATGATGTTTTTAACCTTAGAAGAAAGAAATATAATGGAAAATTAGTCTTCTTATTACTCAGTTTGTACAGTGAGAACTTGTATGCAGTACAGCTAGAACAGAAAATGTTTTACTGACAAATGAGGCAGCCGTATTGAACTTGTGGTGCAGAAGAGAATACTAGACTGAGAAGGAGGAGAACATTTGAGTTCTGGCTCCGCCGTTAATGTGATATATAATCATGGCTAAGCAAATACCATCACATCTGTACCTGTGATGCTTCTGTGGTTCTTGTTGGGTGCAAAAATCTATGGAACAAGGCAGAAGTTATTCTACTTGAATAAAGTTATTCTTCCTCTGTTTTTTCTCAGTTAATCTTTTATGAATATTTCCTTCCTTCAGTTTTTTCCCCCTTTGGCAAATACAATGTAAGAAAATCAAGTTGTATTTTAAGTGAATATATTAGCTACAATAGTCAGGTCAATGACCAAATATAACTTTAGCAAAATCTTTAAGCATGTGTATTGATTTTATTATATGTCTTCACAGACTTCTAGTTCTTTTAATTAGTGGAGGGAACAAAAATAGGCAAAAAAAAAAAAAAATCCCAGCTTTCAGTGTTCCCAACTCTGCCTGTGTATTGATTTTTATTCCATTCCTTCCTTAAGCAATATACACATGTAAGCCCTAGTATCTTAGTTCTTTAGGGAGCAAATCCTCTTCCATTCTCTTGTTTGAACTATAATTTCCACCAGCTTTTTTCCTGTATTTAACTAGGTTTTACAGGGTAAATTTCTGACACATATATGTTCTGTAAATAATGATAACGTTGTATGATGTAAATAAAATGGCGCAATTCTACATTTGTTCTTACAGGAAAGAGGATGGAAACAAACCAGTGTATTCATTACTTGTTAAATATTCTTTTGAATGTTTGCTCTGGATTAAATTCTGAACACTATTGCTATGATTATTAAGTTGTTAAAGACTTCTTCCATCCATTATTTATTTGTTTTTCATCAAGACTCTGACCCTCATGATAAGTTGACCCAAAAATATTTAGAGAGTAGGATTTGCATTTCCTTGATTATATAATTCACTTCAGTATGGTAATGACCTATTTTTGAGAACACAAGGTCAGGAGGCCATTCCCATTAAGCTGCTGTGGTTGATGTTGTTTTCCATGTCCTCAGCCACTCTGCTGCCCACTGCAACTCTGTAAGTGAGCTGTGCTTGGGAAAAGAGATATCTATGTGAGTCAAGCAGAGACTTGCAGAGGAAGCACACGTGCATCTCTGTCTGGTACCCAACCTATGTCTTTTACTTTTGTAAAGTTTTCCATGGTGTAGCAAAAGCACATAATTAAGACTGGAAGAGTTTTGCTGCTAACTCTATGGCAATTGATGGGCCCCAGATCCTTATAATTGAGGTCTCCCCATCTCTAAACTGCTGCAAGTCTCAGTCACCAGTAAAACCTCCTCTTGCCAGTTCTTTATGATGAAGTGTAGTGAACATGAATCTATGGATCTACCATAATATTTAAAGATTAGAGATGAAGTATGTTAATGCTTAGTTTGTGAAGTGAAGTGAAAGTCGCTCAGTCGTGTTCGACTCTTTGCAACCCCATGGACTGTATTCTCTTGGCCAGAATACTGGAATGGGTAGCCTTTCCCTTCTCTAGGGGATCTTCCCAACCCAGGGATCGAACCCAGGTCTCCCACATTGCAGGCGGATTCTTTACCAGCTGAGCCACAAGGGAAGCCCAAGAATACTGGAGTGGGTAGCCTATCCCTTCTCCAGTGGATCTTCCTGACCCAGGAATTGAACTGGGGTCTCCTGCATTGCAGGTGGGTTCTTTACCAAATGAGCTATGAAGGAAGCCCCAAGGCTTGGTTTAGTAAGCCTTAAAAATTATTAGTTATTATTGTCCTCATCACTTCACAATCTTTCCCTTTTAGTCCCAATGTCTCCTCTGACTTCCAGACCATTACACTTGAATGTGTTATAAGTTCTTCAAATTCAACATGTCCAAAATGGAATGCTTAATATTTCTTCTCTCTACTGACCTTCACTTTTCTCTGCATTTTCAACTCAGTAAGTGGCACCAGTTGCCAAAATTTAGAATCATTTGCTGCATCTTTGCTTTTCTCTGTCATTCTTTACATCCAATCTATCTCCAAAGACTCTTCATCTTTTCTCTTAAGTGTACATCACCTTCCTCATTGTCACATTCTTAGTACCTGTAGTACTTATACCTGAAGTATAAGGCATACTTACTGTATTCCTGGCTTAACAAACTTTCTCTGGCTAGTCTTGTGTTCATCTAATCGATGCACATTGCAGTAGAAATACCATTTCTACGATGGTAGGTCACATCACTCTTCTGTCTAAAAATAGCTCTCATTGGCTCCCCTTTGCTCTCTCAAGTCCAAACCTTTAAACATAGCTTGCAGACTTCTCATTGAAAAGGTGGTCTTTGTACCAGCAATAATCAGAATCATCTGAGAGCTTGTTAGAAGTGCAGACTTTCAGGTCCCCCTCACTGGAACTACTGAATTAGCATCAACATGATAATAAGATTACCAGGTAATTAACACTCCAGCAGAGTTTGAGATGCTCTGATTGTCAAGCCCTAAAGATGAATGCTTCACTAACCCTCCACTCTGTGATTTCCACAAAAGACTCCAATTCTGCGATGCTACTTTCTGACCCCTGAAGATGCCATGCTTTCTCTCTCTGTGACTTTGCTGGAGTGTTTCTGTCCTGCCCAGCACCCAGTCAGCTATCATATTCACCAGGGATGTCACGATCTCTGGAGAATATTCTCTGCCATCTTGTATTTATATGAAACATTGTAATGCATTACTCTGCACTGTAATCAGCTCCTTAATTCTTTGACTGCTTACTGCTCTAGACACATGACTCCTTCAGCGAGAGAATTATCTCGTTGCCCATAATATTTTCAAAATTCAACACCATGGCCGGAACACTGAGACATCTAATAAATATTTGGCAAATTATTGTGTGAATAATAGTTTGACTCTTACACATTCTCTTGTCCTGCATACATCACTCACTACCTTGTACCTGATCCAGAATAAAGGAAAACAAACAAGGAAACCATAATCACTATTCGGGACAAGGAGGTAATAGTCCTCACACACATCTGAGGAACATAAAAAAAAATCTGTTGCAGTAAAACAAATATGGTTGCAGTCTCCCTGAATACTGCTCACAGATATCACCAAATGTGGAGCCAAAGTAAGGATTATCCTTGATCCTGGAGAAAACTAACTCCTTTGATGTTATTTGAATCTAAAATCACTCAGAAAGTATTATTTAAGTATTAGTGAATTTTGCCAGGGGACAAAATAATTTTGAGGACGATATCCTTGTTTAGTGACCCTAAATATTGCTGATCTTTTCAATTTAATATCTATATGGAGATTTCTTCCTAAAAAGACAATCGTTTGCATTATTGTATTTGTCCTATTGGATCTGGCAGGGACATGGCTCACTGGTGATCAAAGGAACAAGACACTCCTCTGCTCCTCATTTCCAAGCTGTTTCTGTCTATTTCTGGATTACCATGTCCCAGGGGGTGAATAAAGAATGACCTCAGGCTCCCAGTGTTTAAATAAAACATTTTAGAAGAGCTGCTTCAATTATACTTTCTCAAGATCTTCCTCAGAACGTTTGAGACTTATTTCTGATTTAAAATACTTTCCCAGAGGATAAATAACTAGTGCTATTTGTATTTCTTTTTTCTTATGAGTCTCTTTATAGCTCCTCCCCTTTATCCCATCTGTCTCCGATTATCTGTTTTCTCTCCATTACTAGCTCTGACCTCTCATTCTTAAAAATTTCATCTAGTAGGTTTTATTATGTTGGTCCACTTAATGTATAGCGTTTTTTTTTTTAAACCAATCCATCGTTAAAGTTTTATACTACAAAGAGTATGCTTTCAAATAGTCATCTTAAAATAACTAGACATATAAATATGCATGTGTGTGTGTGTAGTGATATATATTTTAAAGAGACTTTTAATTAAAAATAAAAACCCTAATCTCTAGTCTTACCTCTTCATTCTTTTCTTTTTTGCCTTGCATTTACAAAGTGAAAACTAGTTTTAATAGGAGCAACTTAAAACACCCTCTGACCATCACACGATTCACCCAAATGTAAGCTGATCAGCTCAAACCTCGGAGCTTGTGGTTGTGGATGTTTAAAAATGACACAAGTGGAAACAGCCCTGGACTGATCCAGCCCTGTTCAGATCACTAATGTGATCAGAAAAAACTGGATCTTATTCCCTTTTACCTTTTTTCCCTAACAAATTGAAAAGAAATAAATTTTGGAACATGATTCTTAAGACCGACAAGCTTGAATGCTGAGAATTTTGTTTTTGATGAGTTAAATTTATCATACAAAGCTGCAGTTTGCTTTCAAATGCCTTGTTTATGAACATTTTAAAGACAGTGGATAATCTTCACTAAATAGGGCCACTCTAATTAGAGTTTCTACAAACTAATCGAAGAGAAGAAAGAGAAAGACTTTTACACAGTTAGTGGTTCATTTAAACCTGAGATAACATAGGACTTGTTATGACTGACCTAATAACATTCTTTTGAAGAAGACTGGAGTCCTAGAAAGACTGCCCTAAGAAAGAGTCCTAACTGGAGGCGTTGGGCTGTAATCACCCAAAGGGTATGGAGTCAGAAGTCCCAGACTAGAGTCTGGTATTTTTGGCTTTAGTTTCCTTACCCACAATATTTAGCAATAATAAAAGGGATCATTAAACATGCCTGGTCTTGTGTTGTTAAGAGCATCAAAAGAGATAATTTGTATGAAGTTTTGAAAAACTGCAAGATCAGATATAAATCCACAAGCTAATGGAAAATAACACTATCAGCAGAATCTTCTTGGAAAATAAGAGAATACAACTTTGGTGGAAAAGAATAGAAGGTGAAGGTAAAATAACCCTGTTATGCTTAAGAACAAAGAACTAATAATAGAAATGAAGGTTATTCAACACTACAGTATCTACTTATAAAAGGAATAAAATTTAGAGCAATTTATAGCAATATTGCAAATTAAAGGAAAGAAAGAAATGATGGTAGGGGAATTTTCTTGTGTGTGTGAGTTACTACCTCCCATGGTTGAAAGGCGTTGGGGTTCTATAGTCTCGAGCTTGTCACAGATCCTGAATGGCATAACTAAGGGCCAATACTGCTAGCTGAATACTGTGAGCAAGTCCCAGTTCGGTGTAATCCCACAGGAAGTCAGTTCTCAGGAAGAAGTTCCTTTCTGTGTCCTTAGTGGCCAAAGTGCCCTGGGAGCAGTTGGAGATACATCGACTCAGATCACTGTCTCAGCATGTGCACAAGCAGATTAGGGCATGGCAGATTCATCTAAGGGTTTGTTGTTATCACTGGGAAACACACACAGATTTTGAAGACAGAAATGGAAAGAGGACACGTTCCCTCTTCTAAAGGTAAACCCCACAACTTTGCCAATCCTTTTAACATCAGGAATGGTAGCAATCTTGGTGGATGTTGACCAGCTCTAGCTATGGAGAAAGCAATGGCAACCCACTCCAGTGTTCTTGCCTGGAGAATCCCGGAGATGGAGGAGCCTGGTGGGCTGCCATCTATGGAGTCGCACAGAGTTGGACATGACTGAAGCAACTTAGCAGCAGCAGCAGCAGCTAACAATCCAGGTCTTATTTATATTCCTTTCAATGGCTTTACTGAAGAGATTGAAAATGTGGAATTGACTCAGAAATACCACAGTGACATTAACCTCAGCTTCTGCTATGATTCTCTCAAGTGTCTGATTGATCCTGACTTCAATGGTAGTATCTGAGAGGAAGGCTGGGAGAGCTTCTCTGAAGGCTATGCACACATTATTTGCTGCCGTTTGAACTGCAAAAGTGTTGAGAGTCCATAGTCATCATCTGTGGTTAGGATGCCATCCAATTCCATCCAGATTTCTGATTCAGGTAGGCCATTGCTTTAGTTTGGTAGAAGTCACTGGGCACTGTCCATAAAAATGAAGGAAACTGAATTTTGTCACTTAGGGTTTCTGCAGTAGATTCATAACTCACCTGGAAATGGACAGAATATTTTAGTTATGGTGTTGATGAGCTGCAGGTGGCTATTCATAGTAGATGTTCTTCTCTTTGATTTCTGTGAGTTTCCATAAAGTTTTCTAAATTCTTTGATCCTTTCTATCCTTTCCCTTCAATGAACTACTTTATAAATAGCTTAAATCATGATAGTTAGGACCTGACGATTGTTGAGTCATTGGGTCTCACTTGCTTTGTCTGTGTATAGTATAAGCAAGGGTTCAGGCTCTGTATTATAACTCTGTCTACATGCCTATATTTATTTATACCTATCTTATATCTCAGGTCAGGGCTACCAGTGTATATTATTTACATACTTAGAAATAAATGTGGGAAAATGCAACCAGTCAAATAAGCACCATGACTTTTGGGACTCCTTTTGTCCAAAATTTGTATAAATGGCAACTTTGATGACTTTTATTCCATCCAGACAAAGAATCATCTGTCCAGGGGTCAGCAAACTTTTTTCTGTAAAGGACCAAATGTAAAATATTTTAAGCTTTGTCGGTCACATATGGTCTCTGTCATATATTATGTTTGTATTTTTTTGTAACAAACTTTCAAAAAAATATGTAAAAATCGTTCTTAGCCTGAGAATTCAAGACCTTGAGAGCCACATTTGATCCACAGGCTATATAGTTTTCTGACTCCTAAGCTACTCAAATGAGCAGTAGCATTTTGGAAAATCTCCCTACTGTGTGCAAAGTTTTGCCTAATTTACAGCTGTGTTGATTTTATTCTAGGGAGAGTGATTACCTTCCACAGCTGCCACTGCACCACGCCACTTGCTCAGTGAATTCCCCCCCCCCTTTTTTTTTACTATTTATAGCAGCTACTGGCATGCAAGGAAACACAATACACTTTAAAGTCAAACAACAAACTGTTAGAATCCTGATTGCAATAAATTTGACAAAGTTAACATTTCTTTCGCTGTGAAATGACAGGATTCTTATGAAGACTGAAGGAGAAAATGTAAATGATTTAAATGGATATTGGCACACAGTGGACATTCATTCACTAAACCTTAATTGCTTCCGAAGACATTGCTATGCTCACCTTCACTCTACTACCTGGGCTTCTGTGAAATCTGTGTTACTATGGAGAGTCCTCTCTACTATTACACTATCATGGAAATTACATTTTTACATTAAACATCCATTGTTAAAAATATTCTACTTTTCTTACTTGTCACCTAACTAGTTTTATACATAGTCTAGAAATTTTGGGCCAAAGCCTTATCTCTGAGATATTTGGAGGAATAGTTCTTTTTTATTTTTTTAATTTAAACTTTTCATTATCAACTTTACTAGGCTACAATATAATGGAACTCTCAGAGTCTTACAGGGATATACACACTTATTTAGTCTGGCTCCAGAGAGTTATATAATTTGAATTCTTACACATATTTATTATATTATTCATATATATTTTATCTGTTCACTTCTATCAGATGGTCACTTCTTGTTAATCTGACCAAAAGCATTGTCTAACTTTTGGCTTCTAATCTTCCTTGAGCTTAGAAAGCAGTGATCTACTGAGTTATAGAATGATGTCATATGAAGGTTAGTTAGTTCAAAATTAAAGTCGGGGTACTTGTTTGAGTAATGCACAGGAACTAAGTGCAGGGCTCTCAAACACGTGCTTTGGTCTTTCAGAGACCATGTTGCTTACTTCCTGGTAGAGGCTTACATTATAGGAAGCTCAATAATTCCAGTCTCTGCTCAAAGCCCTTCTGTAATACTCAGAATGAAATACCAAGCACCCCGTAGCTTACAGGATGCTACATGCCTGGCCCCTACATATCTCTGTGAATGCATCTCTTAGTCTGTACCTTTCTGCTCAGACTGATCTAGCCCTATTGATCTTTTGCTTTCCTTTGGACATTTTATCTTTGCACTTAACTGTTTTCTCAGCCTAGATTCTTTCCACTCCTCCCCCATCTTCTCTTGGCTGTCTCTTCTCATTCAAGTTTCAGGCTAACCATCATTTCCTTGAGAGTATTCCTTGACTTCTGGGCCCCTTTACCTCTCACTTCCTTTTCAGTTTTCTTCATGGCATCTAACTAATGTAACTTTAGAAACAAGACAGTTGAGTGGCTCAGAGGCATCTGTCTTATCTAAATCATGCTAAAAGCTGTCAGAAACTAGACCTGGCAGATTGAGGGGTGACTACTCCTTAGTACTTTGATCACTATACTATCCATATTAGGGCACATCCTTTATTTTTTTTCTGAAGAGAAAGAAAATTTAAAGTAGAGGTATCTCCTCAACTAGTTTCCTAGATTACCCTGATCCGTTTAGGATGAAGAACATGATCACACCCACCCAATGGTGGTAGAACAAAACCCACCTGTGGTCATGAGCTGTAAACTCAACATCCGGGAGACAGCCATGGTTATTTCTGAGTAGCCAGCACCTATGACAGCCTTAACCCTTGGCATGAGGTTGGAATAGTCACACTTAAACTCCACGATTTCTCTGGAGCTGTTGAACTTAGAAACACACCTCAGAGCAGCTGCCATCACCTCTGTGATGTCGGTACACGTGTCATAGATTTCGTACTCTAGTTTGACTCCAGACAATAGTGTTGAATTATTGATCATCTCAATGCTGTGTATCATGGCAAGAGTTTGAAGAAAAGTTGGTATTTCAAAGCTGTTGAAACAAGTGTTTTTGAAATTAGAACACAGCTCTTCTTCAGACATGATAATATCCAATTTTATCCTAATTTCTGCCTTATGATGGACAATTCCTGAATCAGTGAAGTTTACCTTTCGGAAGATCCAAACTTTATTTAAAAACAGGTTTTGATGGACACCTTTCTCAGGAGTATATAGTGGGACTACCCTGGTAGTCCAGTGTTTTCAATGCTGCATGGCACAGCCAAAAAAAATTTTTTTTAATGTATATAGGAATCCACAGCTTTTCGAATGGAGTCTGTGTAACAGGATTTAACCTTTTCTTGATTATTCAGGATGATTTTGAATACTCAATTTAGTATTTTACAGTATGAAGATGTATCTGATATCTGTTCTTTTTTGTAGTTAGATGTCAGCATTTTGTTGCTGTTCAAGAATCTGCTCTTATAGACTCACTTCCCCATTTTTTAGTTTTGTGATGCTAAGCTATTGTGGTTGGAAAACAGATGAATAAGAGTCTTAAGAATTACTTACAAAACAGGCTCTGGGTAAAAGCTCAGTAGCTTTCTCCTAGATAACGTGCAACATTTTAGTTCGAGGCATGGGTATTTGCTCATTTAGTGGGTTTTTCCAGTTGACTTCGGGACTTGTAATTATTCCAGAGAACTGAACTGTTTGATTACCAACACACTGTTACGTTTACTTCACACACCACTATATACAAAAGGTTATAAACAGTGCCTAATATATAGTAAGAATTCAAGACATATTTTTTGAATGAATAAAAGGGGATGTTTTTCAAGGTTTTGATATTTTCAAGTTTTTTTAAATTCATTTAGTTAACCTAAATTAGATAATATTTGGATAATGCTGTTAGTCACTGTCATCTAAATGTGAAGTTTGGCAATGAGCTTTAAGTTTTTAAGTTAAAGAAAGATACAAAAGAGAGAGAGTTAAAGTAATGAGTTGTCTGGCAAATAAAATGCATACTATTTTCAGAGTCCCCTACGCATTAGCTCTATGGGAGTCTGAATCTCTTTTGTTCACCTCAGTACCACCCATGCCTAGAATAGGGCCAAGGTAACATAGACACTTAATAAGTGTTGAGTGAATACCGTTTCTCTCAAGGAGTGACAATAAGACCAAAGGATGTTCAGTGACCTTTTTTGGGAATAAATTTTTTAAAACAAGATGACATTTTAAAAAAACATTTTCCATCCTTATTAGTTGACCTATGATTGTGGCCTTAAATCTACAGTCATTCTTTGGGTGCCAATTAGTGCTCTGAAAAATCCTCATTAATGTTTTCTGCAGTGTTCACTGGTATACTGGATAATCAATGATTAAGATGACAGGAGCTCAAAATGTCCGATTTCTGGAGAGAACGATAGGAAGGAATATTAGAGTGACATGGGAACACATTTTACTTGAAAGCATTTATATAGGACATGTGAAATACTTTTGAATTTTAAAAAACAGATAATTGCTGGGGAAGGATGGAGGAAGGGGTGGTAAGAGAGTTTGGGATGGACGTGTACACAGTATATTTTAAATGGATGAACAACAAGGACCTACTGTATAGCACATGGAACTCTGTTCAATGTTATGTGGCAGCCTGGATGGGACAGGAGTTTGGGGGAGAATGGATACATGTGTATGTATGGCTGAGTCCCTTTGCTGTTCACCTGAAACTATCACAACATTGTTAATGGGCTATACCCCAATACAAAATAAAAAGCTTTTTAAAAAAAAAATTAAAGGAGATGAGAAAATGAGATTAAATTTGCATCCAAAAATATCAAGATAAAAAAAATCAAGTTTTGACAGTTAGCAGGAAGCGCTAGAATCTCATTGCCAGAGCAGCAGAAGCTGATGCCACCTGCCTTTAAAAGTTATCTAGGCCCTTGTTTTACAGAAGAGAAAAATCAGAAGCTGGAACTCAAAGAGTTTAAATGATGTGCCTAAATATACAAAATCACTTTGTCCCCAAAGTGAAATTAGAATTCAAATAGTTTGCTCTCCTTAAAGAAAGCTATCTGCAATATCCTCCATTCAGCTTAACTTTTCTATAATACATCATGACAAATGTCTGTTCTATAGTCCAGCTTTCACAATGTAAAGTGTTGACGTATGAACATTCTGAGTTGAAGTAGGGTCTTAATTTATTATCAAAGAATTAGATTATTTCACGAATGAAATAAGTACAGTGTTGACAAAAACATTAGTGTAGAGAAAAATTTTAAGTGCAGTCTATTTTGAAGAATTAAGATTCACGTTTGGAACAACCTGCATCTGTGGGTGACAGAAATATAAGTGTGTTATGTGTCCATGTGGTGGACAGGCTACTCCTGTGTCTTCTCATTGGTTTTCTCGTGTAACTTCTGGGGTAATTCTTTTTAGGCAAAATCCAAATAAATACATTAATGGGAAGCATTCATAGCCTCTGTACTTGGAGGCTGATTATACATATAGTACTAATATAGTTTTCTTTTAAGGAAGAATAGCAAGAAGTAATTATATGCAACTTACAAGTATATGAGTTTAAATTTTATTAAAATGATTTAGATGTTAATACAAGTAAACATTTACATGCCCTAGTCTCACAGTACAAGTTTGAAATCTAAATGTGTTCTCTGAGGCTTTACTCACCTGGCACACTTCTGGATTTCTGGCCTTCTGGGTATTCTTCTGAGGACAGCATTTTTTTCGTGAATGGCAAACCTCCAATCATGATGTGTCCTGGAGAAGTGGCAGCCACAAAGTCATCGGGGGTCTGGCAAGGCTGAGAAGCAGCAAAAAACAATCACAAAACAGGTCATCAGTACTATCAATAGTGCCGTGTTTCTGTCTCATTTGCTCACTTCTTGAGAGTTCTTAGGAATCCCTGAGCTCACAGGTGGCAGGAACATGATTTCTATTTCACCTGTAAACACGTATACAGCATGGGACACTGTCAAGGGCCAGAAACACCCAGTGTTCAGATATCTGATGATGGTCAAAACAGTTCTTCACCGATACGACACATCAGACCCTCTCACACCCTATTGTTGATGTGTGATGTGTGTGTTTGTACACAGCTCCTCACTGTGATAGCATCTTTTACTCTTCTGACGTGTCAAAGGCTTTGAGTCATGTTGGTGTTTCTTTTGAAGTGGGATATAGAATCTTTAAGAGGGAGCAGTTTGGGAACATTTTCTCAGTTTGGAAATGGACAGTTATGCATTTTCAAAGGTATCAAATTCAATGCACAAAAACTGCAAAGCAGTTTGTAAAAAATAACATCCCAAATTTATTTTCCCAGAAAAACTCTATGTAAAAAATGAATCAGTTAAATTTAGATATTTGTGATTTTCAGTTTAATCTAAGTTGGAAAATCTATTTCTATTAAGGAGCCTTACAGAGGTAGAAAAACAAAAAGTCTCAAAAACCTTTGTGCTATAAAACTCACTGTCATGTGGCAGAAAGTGCTCAAACTTTGCAAACTGACAGACTGGTTGACTTTGCCTACCACTTAGCATGTGACCACAAACGAATTACTGAACTTCCCTGGACAATAATTTTCTCATATATAAAATAGATAAGATACTCTGTCTCATGGATATGTTCTGAAACATGAGCTGAATCGATTTGTAAAGCTCCTTAATTTTAGTAGGCACTCAGTAATTGGCTCCTGTCTTAATCGATCAAGGCTGCTGTCACAGAAATACTGTAAACTGGTTGGCCTAGAATCAACAAACACTTATTTCTCACAGTACTGAAGGTTGTGAAGTCCAAGATCATGGAGCTGGCAGATTCAGTGTCTACTGAGAGCCTGCTATAAACCTCACATGGCAGAAAGGGCAAGGGAACTTTCTCAAGGCTGCTTTCATTTAGGCACTAACCCAACTGGGAGGGCCCTGCTCTCATGACCTAATCACCTCCTGAAGGCCCCACCTCCTAATACCATCACCTTTAGGCTTAGGTTTTAACGTCTGAATTTTGGGAGGATATAAGTATTCAGAACATAGCAGTTCCCTTCTGTTCCTTCCTAAAACCAAACAGAAGGTTATTAATTCCTAAATGTGGAGTGCTTTCCACAATTGGCTAAGTAAATCATTGTTCAAAGCTCTTTCTCAAATATCTCAAATGCGTGCCTGGTGGAAATGATGATGTTTGTGGTAGAACCATTAGCTGGCTATAGTCTCCCTAGAATGTAAATCCATTACTAAGTTCAGCATAAGGAAAGATAAGGATATATTAATTACTTCAGAATTTCACTGGGCATGTTATCTTCATTGTTGTAGTTTCTATTACTATCAAGATTTAATTTTGGACCAGGGACAAAAGTTTTAGCCATCATTTTGAATCTATGATTACTATACATTTTATGCAATTTTAAAAGACTTAAAAATTACAATAATCAGTTCAGTTCAGTTGCTCAGTCGTGTCCGACTCTTGAGACCCCATGAATCGCAGCACACCAGGCCTCCCTGTCCATCACCAACTCCCGGAGTTCACTCAGACTCACGTCCATCAAGTCAGTGATGCCATCCAGCCATCTCATCCTCGGTCGTCCCCTTCTCCTCCTGCCCCCAATCTCTCCCAGCATCAGTCTTTTCCAATGAGACAACTCTTTGCATGAGGTGGCCAAAGTACTGGCATTTCAGCTTTAGCATCATTCCTTGCAAAGAAACCCCAGGGCTGATCTCCTTTAGAATGGACTGATTGGATCTCCTTGCAGTCCAAGGGACTCTCAAGAGTCTTCTCCAACACCACAGTTCAAATTCAGTTCAATTCTTTGGCGCTCAGCCTTCTTCACAGTCCAACTATCACATCCATACATGACTACTGGAAAAACCATAGCCTTGACTAGAAGGACCTTAGTTGGCAAAGTAATGTCTCTGCTTTTGAATATGCTATCTAGGTTGGTCATAACTTTTCTTCCAAGGAGTAAGCGACATTTAATTTCATGGCTACAATCACCATCTGCAGTGATTTTGGAGCCCCCAAAAATAAAGTCTGACACTGTCTCCACTGTTTCCCCATCTATTTCCCATGAAGTGATGGGACCAGATGTCATGATCTTAGTTTTCTGAATGTTGAGCTTTAAGCCAACTTTTTCACTTCCTCTTTCACTTTCATCAAGAGGCTTTTTAGTTCCTCTTCTCTTTCTGCCATAAGGGTGGTGTCATCTGCATATCTGAGGTTATTGATATTTCTCCCGGCAATCTTGATTCCAGCTTGTGTTTCTTCCAGTCCAGCATTTCTCATGATGTACTCTGCATAGAAGTTAAATAAGCAGGGTGACAGTATACAGCCTTGACGTACTCCTTTTCCTATTTGGAACCAGTCTGTTGTTCCATATCCAGTTCTAACTGTTGCTTCCTGACCTGCATACAGATTTCTCAAGAGGCAGGTCAGGTGGTCTGGTATTCCCATCTTTAATTGCTGAAGTGAAGTCACTCAGTCGTGTCCGACTCTTTGCGACCCTGTGGACTGTAGCCCACCAGACTCCTCCATCCATGGGGTTCTCCAGGCAAGAATACTGGAGTGGGTTGCCATTTCCTTCTCCAGGGGATCTTCCCGACCCAGGGATCAAACCCAGGTCTCCCACATTGCAGGCAGACGCTTTAACCTCTGAGCCACCAGGGAAGCCCACTATTCCAAAAGATTTTTTAAAAATTAACTGCTTCTGAAAGATAAAAATTGGAAAAAAATTTCCAGTGAGATGAATTACTGATGGCACTAGCTTGCTCCTCCTCTGATCTCAAGGTTCTATATTTCTTTGAAATTTTCTTTATGTGAAGACATATCTGGGTAATATCATTTAAAGCTGATAGCCAGAAGTGATAGCACTAGCCAAGTAATTCTCATAAAGACACCATTACCCTGCTTGGACAAGTACGGTAAGGGATGTAAAATCAATGAGTAATCGTGCTTTGCACTATCATTAGTTTATAGCACTTTGATAGGGTGAGTTGCTGCAGCCCAGTAAGCTAATTTGAGCTACAGTGGTTACTAGATATGATCAGCATCTTAGATGGGATATTACTATTATTGCCCACTTGCAAATAATCAAATTATCAGTGCATATGATGTTTAAGCAGCATTGGATGCTAGAGGGATACCACTGTATCGTACACCACAAAGTACAGCAAACTTCAGCTAGAGGTAAAATTAGATGGCTGAGGCCTAAATCACCAATGGAACCAGTTAGCTGCATAGCTAAGTAATTGATTTCATTCAGTTGGATTTCCGGGCTTCCCTGATAGCTCAGTTGGTATAGAATCCACCTGCAATGCGGGAAACCCCGGTTGGATTTCCGGGTTGGGAAGATCCACTGGAGAAGGGATAGGCCACCCACTCCAGTATTCTTGGGCTTCCCTTGTGGCTCAGCTGGTAAAGAATCCGCCTGTGATGCAGGAGACCTGGGTTCAATCCCTGGGTTTGGGTAGATCCCCTGGAGAAGGAAAAGACTACCCTTTCCAGTATTCTGGCCTGGAGAATTCCATGGACTGTATAATCCATGGACTACATTCCATGGGGTCGCTAAGAGTTGGACAAGACTGAGCGATTTCAGATATGTAAGTATTTGAATTTCAAATTTTGAAAGTAGTTGGATTTCAAATATGTAAGTAATTTTAGACTTGGTTCTTAAGAAGATTATAAAATAATTGAGTCAAATTTTGGTGTTCTTGCAATTTTTCATCTGCCAGTTCCTTTGTTCCTCTTTGTTTACTCACCTTGTCTGTATTCCATCATTGTGTACTCCTCACTGAATTGTCAGTTATCACTGTAACACTTCTGCTCCATCATACATCAGCTGCTGTACTCCTGCCTGTAACTGAAATTTCTCTCCTAGCATTTTGTTTGTGTGTAATATATAGATTTAGTATTTGAAAGTTAGTGTTCTTGAATGTTCAACATAGGGGACATTATCCTACTCAGGTCACCCTAGTATATCCATGAAAGTCTGTGAATCCCTTAAAATTGTATAAAAATTTTGAGTGGACATGCATGCGTGTGTTTTTTGGGAGGAGAGCAGGCAGTGCTTTTATCAGATTCTCAGAGTCTGTTTCCCACAGAGAAGTTAAGCACTACTGTCTATTAGAACTGATTGGAGCCTTGCTTCCCAGGAAACAAGGGAATGTTTTCCAAGATAATGATACTGCTTTTGTTGTTATCCATTTGTACCTCCAATCATTCTCACTAATCTTCCACTAACAACTTCATCATTGGCTTGTTGTCATTTAAAACCACCAGTCAAAAGACCCACAAAGTACTTCTCATCACTTGCAAAGCAGATCACAACTAGATCACCACCCTAAGAAAACCTACTTACATTACTGACGACAAAATGAAGGGAAGGATTGCTGTTTCCCAGTGAAGTTAAGCGGCCGAAACAGTCTTTCCTGTTTCATTACTTCCAAACAGAACAGACCAAATGTTCATTTTGCAAAGCTATTTTCATTTTCTCTCTCTCTCTCTTTTTTTTTTTTGCCAATCATGCAAAAATGCTGTTATTAAAATAAATACTTTGTTATAATTTGAGGGTGTGTGTGTATTCCCCTCTCTAAGAGGAAAACTTTAGTAACTTAGGTTGCCATTGAGATCTACCTTTCACAGTCTCACATGGAATGGTAATATAGCATTTTATCATCTTCTCTTTCAAATGTGATATACTGTTCCAGTTATACAAATACTTCCTTTGCCCAGCTCAGCCCTAATTGGAAATTAGGCAAGGAAATAAAAATCCCAAAGGATTAACCTCAGTATCCAATCACTGTCTCAGCCTTCTTTTTATGTATTAGTTGAATCTCCCACACTTATCTTCAGTGGAGTTATAAAAAAGTTATAAGGCTTTCATCTTTTGTCTAAGTTGCACATACTTGAAAGCCATTTTCAGTATCAAGCTAAATTATAAATTCCTTGAAAAAAATAAATCTGCTAAATCACTACTTTCAAGTTGTTGATATAATTGAATGATTGAATGTTTCACTTTTCAGTTTTTTGATGTGCACATATATAGTCCAAGACAAGCTCTAAGCTTTCTTTTCTCTATGATGAATCAGTTCAGTTCAGTTGCTCAGTTGTGTCTGACTCTTTGCGACCCCATGAATAGCAGCACACCAGGCCTCCCTGTCCCTCACCATCTCCTGGAGTTCACTCAGACTCACGTCCATCAAGTCAGTGATGCCATCCAGCCATCTCATCCTCTGTTGCCCCCTTCTCCTCCTGCCCCCAATCCCTCCCAGCATCAAAGTCTTTTCCAATGAGTCAACTCATCACATGAGGTGGCCAAAGTATTGGAGTTTCAGCTTTAGCATCAGTCCTTCCAAAGAAAACCCAGGACTGATCTCCTCTAGAATGGACTGGTTGGATCTCCTTGCAGTCCAAGGGACTCTCAAGAGTCTTCTCCAACACCACAGTTCAAAAGCATCAATTCTTCAGCACTCAGCTCTCTTCACAGTCTCATTCTCACATCCATACATGACTACTGGAAAAACCATAGCCTTGACTAGACAGACCTTTGTTGGCAAAGTAATATCTCTGCTTTTGAATATGCTATCTAGGTTGGTCATAACTTTTCTTCCAAGGAGTAAGCGTCTTTTAATTTCATGGCTGCAATCACCATCTGCAGTGATTTTGGAGCCCCCCAAAATAAAGTCTGTCACTGTTTCCACTGTTTCCCCGTCTATTTCCCATGAAGTGATGGGACCAGATGGCATGATCTTCGTTTTCTGAATGTTGAGCTTTAAGCCAACTTTTTCACTTTCCTCTTTCACTTTCATCAAGAGGCTCTTTAGTTCCTCTTCACTTTCTGCCATAAGGGTGGTGTCATATACATATCTGAGGTTATTGATATTTCTCCTGGCAATCTTGATTCCAGCTTGTACTTCTTCCAGCCCAGGATTTCTCATGATGTACTCTGCATAGAAGTTAAATAAGCAGGGTGACAATATACAGCCTTGACGTACTCCTTTTCCTATTTGGAACCAATCTGTTGTTCTATGTCCAGTTCTAACTGTTGCTTCCTAACCTGCATATAGGTTTCTCAAGAGGCAGGTCAGGTGGTCTGGTATTCCCATCTCTTTCAGAATTTTCCACAGTTTATTGTGATTGATAATAAGTAATGCTTAATTTATAAAATAAACTTTCTTCAGAAATTTCTAAACTGTGTTCCTGTATCCCCCCATTCCCTAACAAACATTCTGCACACAATGCTTATGTTAGTGATAAACCTGTTCCTTTTTACCCAGGTTATTCTGTTGAGTCCAAAGTTGAAAAAGTCTAAAGATCACTTTTTGTTACCCTACTGATGTTGATACTAGAGTATTTTCAACCTGTGTGTATTTGGTTTTGGCTTTAAATGTGTAAGTTCCTTAGAGAACTTATTCATTTTCTTCACTGCATTTATTAATATCTCTCACCTTTAGTTATTTGTTTACGGTCCACCTCTTCCATTATATCTTAAAACTCTACAAGGATAGAGATTATGTCCATAAGTTTACTTGACTGTATCCAGTATCTTATACAGGGCCCAGCACATGGTAGACACTCAATAACAAGCTGTTGGACAAATGAATGCATACTTTGAAACAGGACAAAAATGAATGGCTACAGTTTAGACTACTGTTCTTGACCGAGTGCACATAGCTTTAGGAATCTACAGCACACATAGAAACTCTTAAAGTTGAATACTGGTGAATCCTACAAAAAAAAAAGCAGCTACAAATAGAAACTCCCAAGTTCACATTGGTTTTCTCTGGTTTGTGATCGCAGAAGGAAGATTTGTATTGAAGTCAATGATACCTGCTCCCCTATTTATTCATTCTCCACCTTCCACTCCTAATGAGCTGAAAGAGTGAGCACCTGGCTGATTGTAGCCCCAACAGACTGTTCACTACTGACCTGTTATTTGTTTTCAACACACTCCATCAGGTTCGCAGTTCACATTGTGAATGTCCCATGTGAGTGTTTTAAGGATAAATACCTTTTTTACTGCTACACATGCAGCTGCTCAATTTAAATCACTAACAGGAACAGGCCGAAGTAAGTGATAAGTAAGTAGACAAGAAACTCAGAACGCTGTCAGACGAACAGCTCATAGTGGAAAACCAGCAAAGTTGCTCAGGAATGGGGGTATTTCCCTTTATAGGTTCCTCATCAACATAGGCAGAAGTAAAGAGGTTGTGAGTTTGAGTGGGAAATAGGACCCAGTGTAAGAGACAAGCTCAACTTTTCCGCCCGTGAGATTCCAGATAATCAACAGATTTAATCCCTCAAACAAAGGCAGACAAATTTGGTTAAACCAGGCTGGTGAATTATTGCAGATCTAGCTGCTTCTGTTGGCAAGCAATCACTGAAAGGTTTTTTCAAAGTTTACTTATAGAAAGAGATAACAAAACTATTGAAAACAAACAGGTAAAAATCTTCTCTGTTATGATTACAAAAGACAGTGAAACAGATATCTTATGAAGAAAGATAACAATTATACTTATGACTGCTATATAAAACCCTAGTTGGTTAGATTGACCAGCATCGTTTAGCTCTTTGAATCCATTCAATTTGTCCTCAAACATTGTAGAAATAAATGTATATAATGCTTTAAATGTATAAAGTAGAACATGAGAGTTGGAAACAAGAATAAAATTGAAACATAAACATCCGTGTGCTGATAGACTACTATCCATTTCTATCAAAGGCAAACTGATCATGTAGCAACTCAATGCTTTAGGAGAAATGTAGAGAGAACTTGGATCAGTTATACTTACAATTCTATTCTCAGGTATAATTTATCTAAAATAGTCTCAGTTGCCTGGCCATTGATCAAAGTTACTTTTCATTTGTTTACACATTCTTTCCTTTCTTGGGTAGAAGGCATATTAAACTGTGCCTACGCTATATTCTTATTCAACAAATACTTAAGTGTCTTCTATGTCTCTAGCATAGGTGCTGGAGAAACAAAAGTGAACAAAACAGAAAAAGAAATCCATCTCTCGTGAGGCTTACACTCTAATGGAGGAGGCCAATAATTACAGAAAATGTATGTTTTATAATATATTAGAAGGTATTAAGAAGGTTGTAAAGAATAAAGAAGCAGAGAGGGAGATAGAAAGTTCCAGAGTTGGTAAGGCAAGTTGGTCGTTCAAGGGCTTGCTGAGAAGATGAGACATTTGAACAAAGATTTTTAAAAGGTGAGGGAGAGGAGCCTGCAGCTATGGGCGAAAAGAGTGATCCAGTTACAAAGGCTTGAAGAGGGAGACTTTCCTGGCAGCCCAGTGGTTAAGACTTTGCTTGCAGTCAGTGCACGTAGTCTGATCCTTGCTTGTGGAACTAGGATCCCACATGATTTGTGGTCAAAAAACCAAAACATAAAGCAGAAGCAATAAAGACTTAAAAAAAAAAAAAGTTGAGTAGAGAGCATCCAGAATAGCAAAGAGTAGCATTTGGAGTGAAGGGACTAAGGAGGGGGCAGTAAGAGATGGACTAGAGAAATGACTGGGGACACATATGAGGGCCTTGTAGATCATTATAAGGACTTTAAGTGGGAAGTTATGGAAAGGGTTTCAATCGTAGAGTGATATAGATCTTAATTTACATTTTTTAGATCATTCATTGCTTTTTCATGTTCTTTTTTCAAAAGCTTTTATTGGAGTAGAGCTGATTTACAATGTTATGTTACCTGATTTAAGTTTTTAAAGGGTCAGTTTGTTTCTGTGTTGAGAGTAGATCGGAAGAGAGTTGGTAGTCATTACAATAATTTAGGCAAGATGATGGTGACTCTGGTGAGTCTAGTAATAGCAGTGAAAGTCAGAAGTAGTCAAGTTCTAGATATATTTAAAAACCACAGCCAACAGAAGTTGCTGACTTACTTAGAAAAATTGCCAACTCTAAAATTCAAATTTTTTCTTTTTTCAATTTCCATTATACCTACACTAAGGATGTGGGTATAAATTCAGGAAGTCAAATTATTTGGCTATAGAACCTACATTTTGAAATAGGTAAATGTTCAAGAAAAACTGCATAATATTTCTCTAATTTTGTACTATCACTATTTTTCCTAAAATATTCAATAAAATGAGAGAAAAGATATAACACAGTTTGTATTTTTCTCTTACTAAGTATGTAGTAAATATTATTTTTAATGAAGTGTGGCTGAAACATTTATTTTGAGCTTCATGGTTCTTTCTTGGTGTTTACCTAACAACAGCATAATATGTCCATCTTGGAAAATGCAAAAGATCAAACATTTGGCTTCAAAGACAGTAAAGGACAAACAGGAAAAGAAGAATCATTGACATTCGTCAACTTTTGAACTCTACCACTCTCTCTTACTTGGTGTGTTTCCACACTTCACTTTCATGCTCAGTTTAAAACTACTAGAACTTGCTTTAGTAAACACGAGATGATAAAAGCATTTTCTTTCGATTATGAAGTAAACCAAAAATTTAAACTCCACTTAAGAAAATAATCTTCCAGGAGATACAAGAAAAACAAAACACTTATGAGTTACAATTTCAACGAATGATAGAAGGCTGGCAAGAGAGGTGTCTGATGACTTCCTAGTTCGAGTACTAGGAAGATCTGAGAGAGAATTTTATGTGAGCAACTAGAGAAGAGAAAAAATAAAATCTCCAGGTCAATGTTTCCCAAACTTTCTTAAGATGTTAATAGTTGTCCTTTGATAAAAGGATTTTTATTTAATTAAATGGGAAACTTTGCATTAGACTAAGTAGGCATATCCCCCCAAATCCCTTGCCCCAGCCAAGGTCTCTGATTTCTCAGCCTTTACCCTAGAGAGGTACAGACACATGGAGATATCATTTATAAAATGCACCTGCTAAGTGCTTTGTCCATTTGAAAATAGGGTTGTACCTTTTTCTTAAGGTTTCCTTATAAATTCTGCTACATATATGAATTAAAATTATTTTCTAACACTCTATATCTTGTCTTCTCAAACCTCTCTCCATTGTTAGTCCCTAGGATATTGGAGAAAAATAATGTCCCATATAGGTTAGAATGACAAGATCAAGGAAACAACTTCATGGGTAAGTCAGGAAATGATGGTTCTTTTGCTGCTAAACTGAAGTTTCCATAGATGCCAACTTCAAAAATGAAGTCTCATTTTCTATAAATGCCACAATGAGACTGAAGCTGCAGATTTATCTGAATGCTGTAGTTTGGCACTGGGGGAGATATTTGCTGGTTTCACTTCATCTTTAGGATATTTAGTCAGAATTGACTCCTAGGATAAAACATAGACCATCAGTTGTCAATGCAGGAGAGGTAAGAGACACAGGAGATGCAGAGATGGGTGGGGAAGATCCCTGGATGGGGAAAATCCCTGGGTGGGGAAGAAGGGATCTTCTTCACTATGCCTGGAAAATCCCATGGACAGATGAGCCTGGAGGGCTACAGTCCATAGCGTCACAAAGAGTGGAAAAGTTGGACACGACTGAAGCAACTTAGCACACAGACAGGCTTGCAAGCAAAACATAAGAATCAGTGAAGGCAGAGATGAAATTCTGTCTCCACCATCTAATAGCTGAATGAAACTAGCCAAGTAACTTAATTCCTCAGTTCTCTTATCTGTAAATAGAGCTAATAATATCAACCTCCTAGGATTGCTATGAGAATTTGTTGTTGTTTTTCACTCGCTCAGTTGAGTCTGATTCTTTGCAACCTCATGGACTGCAGCATGCCAGGCTTCCCTGTCCTTCACCATCTCCCACAGCTTGCTCAAACTCATGTCCGTTGAGTCAGTGATGCCATCCAACCATTTCATCCTCTGTCGTCCCCTTCTCCTCCTGCCTTCTATTTTTCCCAGCATCAGGGTCTTTTCTAATGAGTCAGCTTTTCGCTTCATGTAGCCAATGTATTGGAGCTTCAGCTTCAACATCAGTCTTTCCAGTGAATATTCAGGACTGGTTTCGTTTAGGACTGATCTCCTTGCAGTCCAAGGGACTCTCAAGAGTCTTCTCCAACACCACGATTCAAAAGCATCAATTCTTCGATGCTCAGCCTTCTTACCAAATCTGAAGAGCACCTAATTTAGCACCTGGCACTTGTAGTTGCTGCTGCTGCTGCTGCTAAGTCGCTTCAGTCGTGTCTGACTCTGTGCGACCCCAGAGAAGGCAGCCTGCCAGGCTCCCCTGTCCCTGGGATTCTCCAGGCAAGAACACTGGAGTGGGTTGCCATTTCCTTTTCCAACTCATGAAAGTGAAAAGTGAAGTGAAGTCGCTCAGTCGTGTCCGACTCTTAGTGACCCCATGGACTGTGTCCTCCAGGCTCCTCCATCCATGGGATTTTCCAGGCAAGAGTACTGGAATGGGGTGCCATTGCCTTCTCCACCTATAGTTGTTAAATAGCTACTATTAGTGAAAGAACTAGAGTCAGACTCTATCTTGGTATTTTTGACATGTGGATCAGACACAGGCACTTATTCTTTATTTCTATTTTGTAATCTATTCTCAAAGTACTGGGTCCAAAATTGAAATGAGACATTGATTTAAAGTCCACTAAGCAGCCCAGAGGCAAGAGACTGACCTTTCAGTGACCGTACCTTCCTCCAGGAGCTCTAGAGTTCATATTCTAAGCTGAACCCAATCTTTTTTTTTTTAATGGTTATTTTGAATACTTAAAAAAAAAGTTATTTGTAAATTTTGAAAAAAAAATTTCCATTAATAAGAGATTTTGTAATACAGTAGGAAAGTTCTTTATTCTTAGGCTTTTTTTTTTAAGTCAGGAACAAGGCTTATGACATCCTAGAAAAATATTGTTCAACATCCCCACCTACTGGTAACTCTAAATAATATTTTTCAATTAGTGAAAACTGAAAAATTTAAA
The DNA here is from genome assembly GCF_014754425.2 of Oryx dammah. NCBI lineage: Eukaryota > Metazoa > Chordata > Mammalia > Artiodactyla > Bovidae > Oryx > Oryx dammah. Next base: position 21,312,391 of record NW_024070188.1, on the reverse strand, counting down.
GATATAAAGTACTACTGCTAATAATAATGATTAACATATACTGAGCACTTTAAGGTCGTGGAGAACTTATCAAGAATTTTATGAAAGGGCAAATGACAGAATAATAAACTATTTTTGGATTGAGTCAATACAACCTAAGGAAGAAATAATAATTTTCAACATTATCATTAGGTAAGAGGACAAATCACTGACTCAATCCAAAGCAGGATTTTGGGGCCACATCATCTTAGGGGTACAAAATCACACAGCCTCCTAAATGACCTCTCAGCCTCCAGTTTTTTTCCCCAGGTGTATCTGTTCTGTACGGTGACATTTATTTTCTCACACAGATTAAAAACAAAGGAAAAAAGTTTCTGGATAGACACTTTCAAAAAGACTTAAAATTTTTTTTTTATCAGAGACAAGTCTTCAAGCCAATACTTTCACTTGATAGGGTTGAACTTGTGGGAGAAAAAGATTTAAAGGTGAAGCCCCGAAGTCAAGAGAACATGAAGTATTTGCCTTTTAAAGTTGATTTGAAAAAAAAATGTATGATGGTTTTCCATCCTGATTAGAATAAGAGCTCATACACTGTGGGAAATGGGAGATGGGGAAAGAGATTGTGGTGCAGATAATGAGGCCCTGGAACTTAGCCTGAGCCTGGTGCTGTAAGGGGATGACACATTTTGGAATTTGGGAAGAGAGGGAGTGTATTTTACAAGTGAAAGGAATGAAAGTAATCTGTGGCCACAGAATGGACTGTAGTGCTTGTCATACATTTTTTGACACTTGTCACCAAGAGATGGCATGTGAGATCCATGGCCCCTCTCTTTGAATCTTGGCTGGTTCTAGAATCTCTTTGATTGATACAATATCACAGAAGTGACACAATGCAAATTTCCAGGCCCAAGTCTTTAGAAATGGGCACTTCTTGATTCTTGGAATAGTCTGGGTACTCTGAGGCTCCATGTAAGAATCCCACACCAATGTTATCCTATATGTATAATTGTTCTTTTCATGGTGATTCTATGGTTAGATACAAGCACCAGATTTCTTAACAAAGTGTTTTAGTGTATCTGTTGAATATCTATTTTGAAATGCATGTTGCTTATTATTAATTATCTTTCTTTAGTTCACTCTTTATATTGGAGCCAGTGCATTATATTGATTAAATATGTGTGTACCTATCTATGAATTTCTCTAGTAAAGTGAGTATTACAAAATATTTCTTATAACAATGGGATGTGGAGGTGTGGGTTTATAGGGCTAAGAACCACTGATACAAGTGTGTACGACACAGACCCTTTGCTGGTAGGAGGTCTAGCAAGCTTGCTATCGTACTGATAAGACTGTGACCCTTTAAATCAAGCCAGGCTGGATTTGATCCTGATTCCTCATTTACTAACCATGAGATCTCAGGCAAGTAACTTAAATTCTTTGAATCTCAGTTTTGTCATTTATAAAAAACTCATGTTTTCATCTAACTCAAAGAATCAGTGAGGATAAAACCACGTAACATATAAAGTAACTTAACACAGTGCTCAGCACTTGTGTTTGGTATGCGTGTGTGTATGTGTGCTAAGTTGCTTCATTGTGTCCGGCTCTTCGCAACTCTGTGCACTGTCGCCCCCCGGGATCCTCAGTCCATGGGATTCTCTAGGCAAGGATACTGGCCTGGGTGGCTGTGTCCTCCTCCAGGGGATCTTCCCGACCTAGGGATTGAATCTAGCTTTCCTGTGTCTTCTGCATCTCAGGCGGATTCTTCACCACTGAGCCACAAGGTAAGCCCTGGTATGCAATGTCGTATTATTAAAACTCCCAAAGTTTATTAATCCCTATAATGAATATTGAATACCAATTAGAAGCAAAGTGCTATATACTGTTAATGATACAGATATTGATAAATGTTTTGTATTTATTCTTTTATTCCTGAGGAACTTGTGTCCATTCTGGCTTAAAGGATTCAATGTGCTATCCTTCTACTGTGTGTTTTTTTTCCAAGTACAAAGAATTCTACCCCTTTCAGTTTATCCCAGTTATTTCTTCTGGGTCTTGAATTTGCATTCAGATATATCAAAATCTTAGTTTGGGGATTTTTTTGAATTTCCTCTCTCTCACTCTCCATAGTCTCATTAGCATCTCTTATTTCCCTGCTGGACATTAGGACTGGACACAGGTGAACGTGAGGTTCAGTTCTCTATGTCATCAGTCTGTGTACAGAAGAGATCATTCTGTTGGGTGAGGCTAGGCAGCCTGCTTCCTCAGCAAGTCTGGGTGTGTCCTCTTAATGCAAGAATCAAGGTGCATCCCTGAGAAGGAGGGAGCCTTGCTTCCTACAAAAGAGTAGGGTTTTTCACAAAGCTACCCCTACAGAGAGGGCTTCAGGCCTGCTGCTCACAGAATAAAGCAGTGAAAACATCATATCCTTCCATTCTCTGGCTCAATGAATCTGAAAACATCAGAATGTCATGAATTTGAAAAAAAATGACTTCACAATCTTAACTTTTAAGTTAAATTCAGGATTACATTATCCATGACATGTATTCATATCCCTACAAATTTTCATTTTCTAGCTTAAAAATTTGAGCTCATTCCCATCAAAGTGGATGATAAAATAATTGAAAGTCTAACATATGCCTGCTGTTGGCACCATGGAATTACTTTTTCACTCTATAGGCTTGTAATTATCAACATACCGGAACAGGGTCAAAACAGAAATCTTCCTTACTATGACCCTGACTCTACTCAAGTCCATCTTTTTACCTTAATCACTTCCTGTCTCAACTATTGGTATTTCTTTTTTTTATTTATGGTCTTCTTTGATCCTTTTATTTCTAACTAAGTGAATGCTGAAGGCAGCTGGTAATTCATAGATTATTTAATGGAAACTCTTTGTAGGAGAATTTTCCATTAGTTTAATTCTCCTTACGTGATCCTCCACCAAGTCATATAATGATCTTGACAATTTGCCTAGAATCTCTGGAGGGACCAATTGACTTTTATGTCTCCTATGTCTCCCTTCAAAATTAACTCATGGTTAGAAACAGATAATCAACCACCTTTTTAATAGTTACAGTAGCTATGCTGTGAGGATGAAGTGGCTATTTATTCTGTTCGTAAAAGTGAAGCTTATTTCACATTTATTCTAAGTTTGTGACTAGGTTTAATATACACTTTGGTTTTACATCAGATTTTACGTTGCCTTACACATTAATGAATTAAGTTCCTAGAGATGTGAACAAACAGAAAGTACAGAGAGATCAACCTAAGATGTGTAATGGTATGTAATTATTTGTTTTCCATGTTAGTGTAAATGTTACTGTAGTATACTTTACTACTGTGCCATTTAATTTTTTAAGTTGTATTATTTTCAAAGTGGTAGATTTTCTAATTTACTTTTATGGATACAATTTGTTGAAAGACGTGTTGTTAAAATTCAATATAGTTGACTTATTGTGTATATGGATATACATTTTTAGTACTACAGATTTTAGGAAAATGATCCATAAGGCTTTGTATTTGAAATATTAATCACTTGATGTTTTTAGCTGTTTTGGTTTTATAAAGTTAATATCAAAGCCACTTTTTTGCTTTTCTTTCTCTTATTAACTCCTCCTCCCCTTCACCTTTATTTATTTTTTTTAACCTGAAATGCATGATTTTGTTTTTGTTTTTGTTTGCCAACATGATTAGCAGGTTTCATCCAAGGATAAAAATGGGTTCTATCACAATAAATGGGTTTTTATGTATCTTGCATTTTTAATGTTATAGTTTATATTTCTTTATTTTATGTAGAATAGTAAAAATTCTCTTGAAATTTCACTTCACATCATCTGTGCATGTGTGCTAGGCTGCTTCAATCATGTCTGACTCTTTGCAATCCCATGGACTCCTCTGTCCATGGGATTCTCCAGGCAAGAATATTAGAGTGGGTTTCCATTTTCTCCTCCAGGGGATCTTCTTGACCCAGGGATCAAACCTGTGTCTCTTACATCTCCTGGCAGGTGGGTTGTTTACCGTTAGTGCCACCTGGGAAACCCTCACATCATCTATATATGGCTTATCAAAAAGATAACATATGTAACATGCTTTCTGATACAATAATTTTTTCTATTTTTTATTTAAATATTAAAAAAATTTTTTACAGTGTTGTGTTGGTTTCTGCCATACAGCAAAGCAAATCAACCGTAATTATATATACATCTCCCCTCTCCTTAGCTTCCCTCCTTTCCCCGCACCCCATCCCTCAAGGTCATCACAGAGAGCCAGAGTGGGCTTCCTGTGCTACACAGCAACATCTCACCAGCTTTCCAGCTTTCCATCTTACATCTGACAATATATATACATTTTATATATATATATAGATGCTGCTTTCTCCATTCATCCCACTCTCTCCCACCCTGACTGTGTCCACAAGTCCATTGTCTACATATGTGTCTCCATTCCTTCCTTGCAAATAGATTGATCAGTACCATCTTTCTAGATTTCATATATATGTGTTAGTATACTATATTTGTTTTTCTCTTTGTGATTTACTTCACTCTTTATAACAATCTCTAGGTTCATCCACCTCATTAGAAAGGGCTCAAATGCATTCTTTTTTATGGCTGAGTAATGTTCCATTGTAAATATGTACCATATCTTCTATATCCATTCATCTGTTGATGGACATCTTGGTTGCTTCCATGTTCTGGCTATTGTAAACAATGCTGTTATGAACATTGAGGTACATGTGTCTTCTTTGATTATGGTTTTCTCAGGGTATATGCCTAGTAGTAGCGTTGCTGGGTCATATGGTTGATTTATTCCTAGGTTTTATTTTTAAAAGAATCTCCATACTCTTCTCCATAATGGCTGTATCAGTTTACATTCCCACCAACAGTGAAGGAGGATTCCCTTTCCTCCACATCCTCTCCAGCATTTATTGTTTATAGATTTTTTTGATGATGGCCTTTCTGACTGGTGTGAGATGATACATCATTGTAGGTTTGATTTGCATTTCTCTAATAATTAGTGATGTTGAGCATCTTTTTATATGTTTATTAGTCATCTGTATGTCTTCTTTGGAGAAATATCCCAACCCTGCAGCAGGCCACCACTGACCCACACCTCCACTGGAGACTCCTGGACACTCACAGGGAAGTCTGAGTCAGTCTCTTGTGGGGTCACTGCTCCTTACTCCTGGGTCCTGGTGCACACAGGGTTCTGTTTGTGCCCTCCAAGAGTCTATTTCCCCAGTTCTGTGTAAGTTCTGGAAGATCCATGGTGGGATTAAATGGCAACCTCCTCCAAAAGGGCTTATGCCATACCGAAGTCTGCTGCACCCAGAGCCCCTGCCCCTGTGGCAGTCCACTGCTGACCCGTACCCCCACAGCAGATGCTCAAATGTACTTCTGTCTGTCTCTGTGGGGTCTCTGGGTCCTGGTGCGTGCAAGGTTTGTTTGAGCTCTCTGAGCATTTCTAGTGGGAATGGGGTTTGATTCTAAACACAAATTTGCCCCTCCTACCGTCTTACTGGGGCTTCTCCTTAGCCCTTCGAAGTGGGATATCTCTTCAAAGTTGCTCCAGCACTGCGCAGCCACCACTCCAGCGTTTACCATCTTGCTGGAGCTTCTCTGACCTTGGATGTGGGGTGAACAACAGTAAGTAAACCATGAACTTCCAGATGTTCAAGCTGGTTTTAGAAAAAGCAGAGGAACCAGAGATCAAATTGCCAACATCCTCTGGATCGTTGAAAAACAAGAGAATTCCAGATAAAAACATCTATTTCTTCTTTATTGACTACATCAAAGCCTTTGACTGTGTGGATCACAACAAACTGTGGAAAATTCTTCAAGAGATGGGAATATCAGACCACTTGACCTGTCTCTTGAGAAATCTGTTTGCAGGTCAGGAAGCAACAGTTAGAACTGGACATGGAACAACAGACTAGTTCCAAATCGGAAAAGGAGTATGTCAAGGCTGTATATTGTCACCCTGCTTATTTAACTTACATGCAGAGTACATCAGGAGAAAGCTGGGCTGGATGAAGCACAAGCTGGAATCAAGATTGCCAGGAGAAATATCAATAACCTCAGATATGCAGATGATACCACCCTTATGGCAGAAAGTGAAGAGGAACTAAAAAGCCTCTTGATGAAAGTGAAAGAGGAGAGTGAAAAAGTTGGCTTAAAGCTCAACATTCAGAAAACTAAGATCATGGCATCTGGTCCTATCACTTCATGGCAAATAGATGGGGAAACAGTGGAAACTGTGTCAGACTTTATTTTTGGAGGCTCCAAAATCACTGCAGATGATGATTGCAGCCATGAAATTAAAAGATGCTTACACCTTGGAAGGAAAGTTATGACCAGCCTAGACAGCATTTTAAAAAGCAGAGACATTACTTTGCCAACAAAGGTCCATCTAGTCAAAGCTATGGTTTTTCCAGTAGTCATGTATGGATGTGAGAGTTGGACTATAAAGAAAGCTGAGCACCGAAGAATTGATGCTTTTGTACTGTGGTGTTGGAGAAGACTCTTGAGAATCTCTTGGACTGCAAGGAGATCCAACCAGTCCATCCTAAAGGAACTCAGCCTTGAATATTCATTGGAAGGACTGATGCTGAAGCTGAAACTCCAATACTTTGGCCACCTGATGTGAAGAACTGACTCATTCGAAAAGACCCTGAAGCTGGGAAAGATTGAAGGTGGGAGGAGAAGGGGACTACAGAGGCTGAGATGGCTGGATGGCATCACCGACTCAATGAACATGAGTTTGAGTAAACTCCAGGGGTTGGTGATGGACAGGGAGGCCTGGCGTGCTGCAGTCCATGGGGTTACAAAGAGTCAGACATGACTGAGCGACTGAACTGAACTGATTGTTTCCTTTGCTGTGCAAAAGCTTTTAAGTTTAATTGGGTCCATTTCTTTATTTTTGTTTTAATTTCCATTACTCTAGGAGGTGGGTCACAGAGGATTGGTGTGATTTATGATGAGAAGCATACTGCTTGTGTTTTCCTCTAAGAGCTTTATAGTGTCTGACATTACACTTAAGTCTTTAATCCATTTGAGTTTATTTTTGTGTATGGTGTTAGGAAGTGTTCTAGTTTCAGTCTTTTGCATGTAGTTGTCCAGTTTTTCCAGCACCACTTATTGAAGATGCTATCTTTTCTCCATTGTATATTCTTGATTCCTTTTCAATTTGTCAAAGATAAAGCACCCATAGGTGTATAAGTTTATCTCTGGGCCTTCTCTCTCATCCCATTGGTCTACATTTCTGTTTTTGTGCCAGTACCATACTTTCTTGATGGCTGTAACTTTGTAGTACAGTCTAAAGTCGGGAAGGTTGATTCCTTCAGCTCCATTTTTTCTTTGTCAAGATTCTTTGGCTATTTGAGGTCTTTTGTGTTTCTGTGAAAATTGTGAAAATTTTGTTCTAATTCTGTGAAAAATACTATTGATAGTTTGATAGGTATTGCCTTGAATCTGTAGATTGCTTTGGGTAATATAGTGATTTTCACAATATTGATCCTTTCAATCCAAGAACATTGTATATATTTCCATGTGCTGTGTCATCTTTGATTTCTTTCATCAGTGTTTTATAGTTTTCTGCATATAGGTCTTTCATCTCTTTAGGTAGGTTTATTCCTAGATATTTTATTCTTTTTGTTTCAATGATGAACGGAATTGTTTCCTTCTCTTTCTAAGTTTTCATTGTTATTGTATAAGAGTGCATGGGATTTCTGTGTATTAATTTTATATCTCATGACTTCACTATTTTCATTGAATAACTAATAATTTTCTGGTGGAACATTTAGGATTTTCTATGTATAGTATCATGTCATCTGCTAATAGCGAGAGTTTTACTACTTCTTTTCCAATCTGGATTCCTTTTATTTCTTTTTCTTCTCTGATTGCCATGGCTAGGACTTCCAAAACTATGTTAAATAATAGTGGTGAGAGTGGGCACCCTTGTCTTATTCCTGATTTTAGAGGAAATGCTTTCAGTTTTTCACCATCGAGAATAATGTTTGCTGTGAGTTTGTCTTATATGGCCTTTATTATATTGAGGTAGGTTCCTTCTATGCCTACTTTCTGAAGAGTTTTTATCATAAATGGGCTTTGAATTTTGTGAAGGCTTTCTCTGCATCTTTTGAGATGATCATATAGTTTTTATCTTTCAGTTTGTTGATGGGGTTGATTTGCATATGTTGAAGAATCCTGGTATCCCTGGGATAAATCCCTCTGGATCATGGTGCATGATCCCTTTAATGTGTTGTTAGATTCTATTTGCTAGAATTTTGTTGAGGATTTTTTCATCTATGTTCATCAGGGATATTGGCCTGTAATTTTCTTTTTTGATGATATCTTTCCTCTGGTGGCTCAGACAGTAAAGAATCTGTCTGCAATGCAGGAGACTCAGGTTCAATCCTTGGGTCAGGAATATTCTCTGGAGAAGGGAATGGCTACCCACTCCAGTATTCTTGCCTGGAGAATTCCATGGACAGAGGAGCATGGCAGTATTAGGGTGATGGTGGCCTTATAGAATGAGTTTGGAGTTTTCCTTCCTCTGCAATTTTCTGGAAGAGTTTGAGCAGGATAGGTATTAGTTCATCTCGAAACTTGGTAGAATTTGCCTGTGAAGCCATCTGGTCCTGGACTTTTCTTTGTTGGAAGACTTTTTATCAGTTTTGATTTAAGTGCTTATGATTGGCCTGTTCGTGATTTCTGTTTCTTCCTTGTTCAGTTTTAGAAGGTTGTACTTTTCTAAGAACTTGTCCATTTCTTCCAGGTTTTTATAATAATTATTAAATTATTTTATTCAAATTTAAATTATGTCTTATAATAATCAAAAATACTCCACATGTAGTATTCTATTCATTTAATAGCATTCACTAGTTGACTACGGAAATGAAGAAATTATCCCATGACTTCATAAGGAGCTAGAGAAAGATCTTGCAACTTCTTGGTACTAACTTTAATATTCTTCAAAGCAGAGAACATGCAGGCAGTGCCAGGCATTGGTAACAGTGTGTAGTGATATACATGCTAACAGAGAAACTGATGGCTGTTCCCAACACAGTGTCCCCAAGGGAAAGTATTGATTCCCCTCAGTCTCTTTTAGGGGATTCAGAGTCTCTTGTCTGCTTACTTCTGTCTGTGAGAAGATTCATCTGTTTACCCTAGTGTGTTGGATATAACATTATCATTTTCTACATGTACCATGGTGTGAAAAAAACAGGAAAGCACGGTTGAGACTATTGCGAGATTGTGATCACCTTCTTATTCCTCAGCCTCCATATGTGTTATTATTATATTATTATTCCTCCATATGTGTTCCCTTCTCCTTTCTCCAACTCTCTCCTCTCTATTGTCATTCTAAATGAGCTGATGCCAAATCAAATCCAGTTGACAGATCCTTTGTTATGTCTCTAAGGTTTTAGACTGTGGCTAAGGCTGAGAGATATTTTCCTCCCTCATATCTTCACAAAGCAAATTTTCCTTGTCTTGATGTGAGACATTTATGACACTGTGTCGATAAATCTATTTCATGCAGTGATTCCCTGGTTATCTGCATATTTCACATGTACTTCAGGTAATTCTGGTGCAGATGGTCCAGCTTCAAGAAGTGCCATTTTAAACCTTACATTAGATCTAACAACCTACCTCTTCTTTTGACCTAATGTTTACTTACTTATTATGTTGTCCCATTGTTATTTATCCTTTACTGGCACCCAAAAGCAATATGTCATGGAAAGAGCAACATTTACTCAGCTCCTCCAATTGATAGATTGTTCCGTAAAGATAATGTATTGGTCTCAAAAGCTTTCAAACACAGTGAGAGATGAGGAATAAATATATTGTACACACAGTCTTAGAACCACAGCTTGCAGTTAGTAGGCATAGTATCCATTCCACTCAGTGACAAGTTACAAAATTAGTGATTTAAGCAAAACTAATCTTGTTTAACTTGAGGAAATTACATGAGTTCTGAAAAGAGTTATTGATTTCGGTATTACATTAAAAAGCAATGTATTTCATCAAAAGTACTAGTGATTATTAGTCAAATGATGGTATACAATAAAGTTATTGTAATCAATATATTCACATGTTAATTTTATAAAATACAAAAATGGAAAGGTTGAGAAAAAATAAAAGCTACAATCTTCAATATTCATGGAACAGAAATTTTAAGTAAGGGAATCATTTAGCTTGTATGTCACAACTGGGCAATGATAAAAAGAAAGTATACCTAGTATACTAAGTATACTATTGAACTAAGTATACTATTGATTTTTTTGTTAAATATAAGGATGAAATTATGATAAATCATGTATCCTACCTTAAATTTTAGGTAATTTAATTTCTTCAAAATTGTCCATGACAGTGTATATAACATGACTGAAAATTCATACTTACAATGTAATCTTTTAATTATTTGCCTTGTTTTGATGAGAATATTAGGACTAAAAGGCATTTCTGGTTTTGCCCATTTCTCCCAAGTAAGCACTGATATGACATGAAGTTGTTTACTGTTTTCACTTTTGGATTTTTTTAAATTAAAATATAGTTGATTCCCAATATTGTGTTAGTTTCAGGTGTACAGCAAAGTGATTTTCCATATAGGTTATTATAAGATATTGAATATACCTCCCTGTGATATACCATAGGTCCTTGTTTATCCATTTTATATATAGTAGTTTGTATCTGTTAATCCCAAGCTCCTAATTTATCTGTCCTTCCCCCTTTTCCCTTTTGGTAATTATAAGTTTGTTCTGTGGGTCTGTGAGTCTGTTTCTGTTTTGTAAATAAACTCTTTTGTATCACTTTTTTAAGATTCCACATATAAGTATATCATGATATTTATCTTTCTCTGCCCAACTTATTTCTGTTAATGTGATCATCTCTAAGTCCACCCGTGTTGCTGCAAATGGCATTATTTTATTCTTTTTTTATGGTTAGTGATATTCCACTACATATACATATACACACACATACACACACATAACACATCTTCTTTATCCATTCATCTGTTGATGGGTGCTCAGGTTGTTTCCGGGTCTGGGCTATTAGTAATTAACGCTGCTATTAACATTGGCATACATTATCTTTTCGAATTAATTTTCATCTTCTCTGGAGATAGGCCCAGGAGTGAGATTATTGGATCATATGGTAACTCTATTATTAGTTTTTTAAGGAACCTCCATGAAAAGTGAAAGTGAAAGTGAAGTCACCCAGTCATGTCCGACTCTTTTGTGACCCCATGGACTGTAGCCTACCAGGCTCCTCCCTCCGTGGGATTCTCCCTCCATGGGATTCTCCAGGCAAGAGTACTGGAGTGGGTTGCCATTTCCTTCTCCAGGGGATCTTCCCGACCTGGGGATCAAACCCGGGTCTCCCACATTCCAGGTAGCTGCTTTAACCTCTGAGCTACCAGGGAAGTTCTCTATAGTGGCTTCACCAACTTACTTTCCCACCAACAGTGTAAAAGGTTTCCCTTTTCTCCACACCCTCCCCAGTGTTTATTATTTGTAGACTTTTTGACAATGCCTATTCTGACTGATTAGCTGGGTCATGGGGCTCTTTTTTTGTACAGTTCTTCTGTGTATAAGAATACACCTCTTCTTAATATCTTCTGCTTCTGTTAGGTCCATACCATTTCTGTCCTTTATCGAGCCCATCTTTGCATGAAATGTTCCCTTGGTATCTCTAATTTTCTTGAAGAGATCTCTCGTCTTTCCCATTCTGTTGTTTTCCTCTATTTCTTTGCATTGATCACTGAGGAAGGCTTTCTTATCTCTCCTGGCTATTCTTTGGAACTCTGCATTCAGATGCTTATATCTTTCCTTTTCTCCTTTGCTTTTCACTTCTCTTTTTTTCTCAGCTATTTGTAAGGCCTCCTCAGAGAGCCATTTTGTTTTTTCCTTTTGCATTTCTTTTCCATGGGGATGGTCTTGATCCCTGTCTACTGTACAATGTCATGAACTTCCCTCCATAGTTCATCAGGCACTCTATCAAATCTAGTCCCTTAAATCTATTTCTCACTTCCACTGTATAATAGTAAGGATTTGATTTAGGTCATACCTGAATGGTCTAGTGGTTTTCCCGACTTTAAGTCTGAATTTGGCAATAGGGAGTTCATGATCTGAGCCACAGTCAGCTTCTGGTCTTGTTTTTGTTGACTGTATAGAGCTTCTCCATCTTTGGCTGCAAAGAATATAATCAATCTGATTTTGGTGTTGACCATCTGGTGATGTCCATGTGTAGAGTCTTCTCTTGTGTTGTTGGAAGATGGTGTTTGCTATGACCAGTGCCTTCTCTTGGCAAAACTCTGTTAGCCTTTGCCCTGCTTCATTCCGTACTCCAAGGCCAAATTTGCCTGTTACTCCAGGTGTTTCTTGACTTCCTACTTTTGCATTCCAGTTCCCAATAATGAAAAGGACATCTTTCTTGGGTGTTACTTCTAAAAGGTTTTGTAGGTCTTCATAGAAGAAACAGAAGCAGAAGATACTAAGAAGAGGTGGCAAGAATACATAGAAGAACTGTACAAAAAAGAGCTTCATGACCCAGATAATCACAATGATGTGATCACTCACCTAGTGTCAGACATCCTGGAATGTGAAGTCAAGTGGGCCTTAGAAAGAATCACTATAACAAAGTTAGTGGAGGTGATGGAATTCCAGTTGAGCTATTTTGAATCCTGAAAGATGATGCTGTGAAAGTGCTGCACTCGATATGCCAGCAAATTTGGAAAACTCAGCAGTGGCCACAGGACTAGAAGAGGTCAGTTTTCATTCCAATCCCAAAGAAAGACAATGCCAAAGAATGCTCAAACTACTGCACAACTGCACTCATCTCACATGCTAGTAAAGTAATGCTCAAAATTCTCCAAGCCAGGCTTCAGCAGTACGTGAACCGTGAACTTCCAGATGTTCAAGCTGGTGTTAGAAAAGGCAGAGGAACGAGAGATCAAATTGCCAACATCCGTTGGATCATCAAAAAAGCAAGAGAGTTCCGGAAAAACATCTATTTCTGCTTTACTGGCTACGCCAAAGCCTTTGCCTGTGTGGATCACAATAAACTGTGGAAAATTATGAAAGAGATGGGAATACCAGACCACCTGACCTGCCTCTTGAGAAACCTATATGCAGGTCGGGAAGCAACAGTTAGAACTGGACATGGAACAACAGACTTGTTCCAAATAGGAAAAGGAGTATGTCAAGGCTGTATATTGTCACCCTGCTTATTTAACTTATATGCAGAGTACATCATGAGAAACGCCGGACTGGAAGAAGCTCAAGCTGGAATCAAGATTGCCGGGAGAAATACCAATAACCTCAGATATGCAGATGACACCACCCTTATGGCAGAAAGTGAAGAGGAACTAAAAAGCCTCTTGATGAAAGTGAAAGAGGAGAGTGTAAAAGTTGGCTTAAAGCTGAACATTCAGAAAACTAAGATCATGGCATCTGGTCCCATCACTTCATGGGAAATAGATGGGGAAACAGTGGAAACAGTGGCAGACTTTACTTTTGGGGGCTCCAAAATCACTGCAGATGGTGATTGCAGCCATGAAATTAAAAGACGCTTACTCCTTGGAAGAAAAGTTATGACCAACCTAGATAGCATATTCAAAAGCAGAGATATTAGTTTGCCAACAAAGGTCCGTCTAGTCAAGGCTATGGTTTTTCCATATGGTTTTCCATACAGTCATGTATGGATATGAGAGTTGGACTGTGAAGAAAGCTGAATGCTGAAGAATTGATGCTTTTGAACTGTGGTGTTGGAGAAGACTCTTGAGAGTCCTTTGGACTGCAGGGAGGTCCAACCAGTCCATCCTAAAGGAGATCAGTCCTGGGTGTTCCTTGGAAAGACTGATGCTAAAGCTGAAACTACAGTATTTTGGCCACCTCATGCAAAGAGTTGACTCATTGGAAAAGACCCTGATGCTGGGAGGGATTGTGGGCAGGAGGGGAAGGGGACGACAGAGGATTAGATGGCTGGATGGCATCACCGACTGGATGGACATGAGTTTGAGTAAACTCCGGGAGTTGGTGATGGACAGGGAGGTCTAGTGTGCTGCGATTCATGGGGTTGCAAAGAGTCGGACACAACAGAGTGACTGAACTGAACTGATTCTGACTGATGTAAGGTGATACCTGGTTGTAGTTTTGATTTGCATGTCTCTAATTATAATAGCAATTTTGAGCATCTTTTCATGTACCCAATGTCCATCTGTATATCTTCTTCAGAGAAATGCTTATTTAGGTTTTCTGCCCATTTTTTGATTGGGTTACTTGGTTATCTTGTTATTGAGCTCTATGGGCTGTTTGTATATTTCAGAAATTAAGCCCTGTCTTTCACATTGTTTGTGATTTTTTTCTCCCATTCTTTAATTGTCTTTCTTTGTTTATGGTTTATTTGGCTGTGCAAAAGCTTATACGTTTGATTAGGTCCCATTTCTTTATTTTTGCTTTTATTTATTTACTTATTTATTTGCCCTGGGGCACTGTATTGTCTTCATCTTATATACTACACATTATATTTTGAAATTAAATGTTGACTAATTAACATATTTTTACATAATTTATTTATCTGAAATAATAGGCACTTCAGCCGCAAGGCCACTAGGAAAATGTGTGGTAAGTATAATACTGTAATGAAAAGTTTTCAAATGAATAGAGTTTGTTTAGCTCTCAAATGTGCTTAATTTATTCAGAGGATTTAGTGTGCACACTTATATTTTTCTGCATATATCCATAGAGTGTGTCTCTGTACAGACTCTTCACTTTGAAGAAGCAAGTGCCGAATTTGCTGGGCTTGGGGATAGAAGGAGATGTGCCTCTGAAAATTATATTCCACTTGTAGCCAGAAACTTTACAGAGCTGTTTTACTGTACTGGGCACTCCATGTTGTTTCTCTGGAAAATGGGATGCATATGTAGATCTCTCTGTGTGTTTAGTGTGAATTTCCTTAAAAAGTCAAGAAAAAAAATAAAATATGTATAGTTTGCATAAGTAGGTGCAATGGTTATTTTTCATTTGGTGTTTTTGTGTATATTTTTGAATTTAATCTTTATGAACTCTTTGAAGTAAGTTTCATTACTCAAAATCTCCCACACCTTTGAGTTCTATTCTTCTTAAAAAAAAAATACACACAAGCCAAAACCCCATGAAAACCAAATAATAAAAATTGGTCCACATATACTAGCCAAATTGCTTTTCCCACAAGCTACTGCTACTTCTAAAGTGTCTAAAAATTCAACCACCTTTTTGCAATATGCAAGGCTATAACCAATCCATCATTAAATCAGTGAGATTTTGATGCATAACAAACCACCCCAAACTTTACTGGCTTAAAGCCACAATCGTTTATTAGTGCACAGATTTATAGGTCAGCAATTTGGGTTGAGCTCAGCTGGGCTGGACTTCATTGAGACTCACTCATGAAGCTGCACTCAGCTGGCAAGTCAGCTGGAGACTAGTTACCTCAGAATGGCTTCTTTTAGATCACTCACATGTCTAGCAGTTGTTTCTTGTTGTTAATTAATTCTGGGTGTCATTGGAATGATGGGTCTGACGTGTCTCTGGCAGGCTAGCCTGGGCTTGGCCACGTGGTGGTGTATCAAGGTTTCCAGCATCATCAAGAGAACTGGAGATTCAATATATATTAAGTGCTTTTCAAGACTGTTTGCATGTTTGCTAATAGACATGTTCAGACTCAACATAGGGGATTTCCCAAAGGCATGGATGGAGAAATCATGAATCATTAGGAGCTAATACTATAAAAAAATCTATCACCATCACCCTGTATGCATCCTCAATATGTTCTTGAATCACTCCTTTCTTTTCTGTTTTCACTGCCATTTTCCTAGTCCAGACCTTTGTTTTATCACCTGGAGTAGCAATCCTCATATCAGACAAAATAGATCTTAAAGAATATTACAAGAGATAAGGAAGGGCACTACATAATGACCGAGGGATCAATCCAAGAGGAAAACATAACAATTGTAAATATCTATGCACCCAACATAGGAGCACCTCAATACATAAGACAAACACTAACAGACATAAAAGGAGAAATTGACAGTAACATGATAATAGTAAGGGACTTTAACACCCCACTCACACCAATGGACAGATCATCAAAACAGAAAGTTAATAAGGAAACACAAGTCTTAAATGACACCTTAGATGAGATGGATCTCATTGATATCTTCAGGACATTCCATCCAAATGCAGAAAAATACACTTTCTTCTCAAGTACACATGGAACATTCTCCAGGATAGACCACATCTTGGGTCACAAATCAAATCTCAGTAAATTTAAGAAAATTGAAATCATATCAAGCATCTTCCTTGACCACAATGCTATGAGACTAGATATCAATTACAAGAAAAAAACTGTAAGAAGCACAAATACATGGAGATTAAATAACATGTTTCTAAATAACCAACAAGTTAATGAAGAACTCAAAAGGGAAATCAAGAAATTTCTAGAAACAAATGACAATGAAAACATGACAACTTAAAACCTTTGGGATACAGTGAAAGCAGTTCTAAGAGGGAAGTTTATAGCAATACAATCCTACTTCAAGAAACAACAAAAACATCAAATAGACAACACAACTTCACACCTAAAACAATTGGAAAAAGAACAACAACAACAAAAACCAAAATTAGTAGAAGGAAAGAAATCATGAAGGTCTGAGAAGAAATAAAAAAGAAATGAAAGAAACAATAGCAAAGATTAATAAAACCAAAAGCTGGTTCTTTGAGAAGAGAAACAAAATTGACAAACCTTCAGCCAGACTCATCAAGAAAAAAAGAGAGAAAAATCAAATCAACAAAATTGGAAATGAAGAAGGAGAGGTTACAACAGACCACGCAGAAATACAAAGGATTATAAGAGACTATTATGAATAACCATATGGCAATAAAATTGATAACCTGGAAGAATGGACAGATTCTTAGAAAAGTTCAATTTTCCAAGACTGAACCAGGAGGAAATAGAAATTATGAACAACCCAATTGCAAGCACTGAAATTGAAGCTTTGATCAAAAATCTCTCAAAAAACAAAAGCCCAGGACCAGATGGCTTCACAGGAGAATTCTAGCAAACATTTAGAGAAGAGCTAATGCCTACCCTTGTAAAACTCTTTCAAAAGATTGCAGAGGAAGGAGCACTTCCAAACTCATCCTATTAGAGCACCATCACCCTGATATGAAAATCAGACAAAGACAACACAGAAAAGGAAAACTACAGACCAATATCGCTGATTAACATAGATGCAAAAACCCTCAACAAAATTTTAGCAAACAGAATTCAGCAAAACATCAGGAAGCTCATACACCATGATCAAGTTGGGTTGCATCCTTTCATCCAGGGATGCAAGGATTCTTCAATATACACAAATCAATCAATGTGATACACTATATTAACAATTTGAAAAAAAACATACGATAATCTCAATGGATATAGAAAAAGCCTTTGACAAAATCCAGTACCCATTTATGATCAAAACTCTTCAAAAAATGGGCATACAAGAAACCTACCTCAACATAGTTAAGGCCATATATGATAAGTCTACACCAAACATTATTCTCAATAGTGAAAAACTGAAAGCATTCCACTTAAGATCAGGAACAAGACAAGAGGGTCCACTTTTGCCACTATTATTCAACATAGTTCTGGAAGTCCTAGCTACAGCAATCAGAGAAAAAAAAGAAATAAAAGGAATCCAGATTGGAAAAGAAGTAAAGCTCTCACTCTTTGCAGATGACATGATACTGTACATAAAAAAAAACCCTAAAGATAGTATCAGAAAATTATTAGAGCTAATCAGTGAATTTAGCAAAATTTCAGGATACAAAATCAATATACAAATCACTTACATTTATATACTATTTATATACTTGCATTATATACTAATAATGAAAAATCAGAAAGAGAAATTAAGGAATTGATCCCATTCACATTGGAACAAAAAGAATAAAAGATCTAAGAATAAACTTACCTAAGGAGACAAAAGAACTGTATACAGAAAATTATAAGACACTAATGAAAGAAATCAAAGATGACATAAACAGATGGAGAGACATTCCATGTTCCTGGGTAGGAGGAATCAATATTGAGAAAATGACTATACAACCAAACACAATCTACTGATTCAATGAGATCCCTGTAAATTACCAATGACATTTTTCACAGAACTAGAACAAAAAATTTCACAATTCTTATGGAAAGACTCTGAATAGCCAAAGCAGTTTTGAGAAAGAAGCATCGAACTGGAGGAATCAACCTTCCTGACTTCAGATTATACTACAAAGCTACAGTCATCAAGACAGTATGGCACTGCACAAAAACAGAAATATAGACCAAAGGAACAAGACAGAAAGCCAAGAAATAAACCCATGCACCTATGGGTACCTTATTTTTTATTAAGGAGGCAAGAATATACAATGGGGCAAAGACAGCCTCTTCAACAAATGGTGCTGGGAAAACTGGACAGCTACATGTAAAAGAATGAAATTAGAACACTTCCTAACACCATACACAAAGACAAACTCAAAGTGGATTAAAGACCTAAAGACCAGAACCTATAAAACTCTTAGAGGAAAACATAGGCAGAACACTTGATGACATAAATCAGAGCAAGATCCTGAATGACCCACCTCCTAGAGTAACAGAAATAAAAACAAAAGTAAACAAGTGGGACCTGATTAAACATAAAAGCTTTTGCACAGCAAAGGAAACTATAAGCAAGGTAAAAAGACAACCCTCAGAATGGGGGAAAATAGTAGCAAATGAAACAACTGACAAAGGATTAATTTCCAAAATATATAAGCAGCTCATACAACTCAATACCAGGAAAACAAACAACCCAATCAAAAAGTGGGGAAAAGACCTAAACAGACATTTCTCCAAAGAAGACATCCAGATGGCTAACAGACGCATGAAAATATGCTCAACATTGCTCACTATTAGAGAAATGGAAATCAAAACTACAATGAGATATCACCTCACAATGGTCAGAATGGCCCTCATCAGAAAGTCTACACACAATAAATGCTGGAGAGGGTATGGAGAAAAGGGAATGCTCTTACATTGTTGGTGGGAATGTAAGTTGATACAACCACTATGGAAGATGGTATAGAAATTCCTTAAAAAACGAGTAATAAAGTCACCATATAACCCAGCAATCCCACTCCTAGGCATATACCTGAGGAAACCAAAATTGAAAAAGACACATGTATCCCATTGTTCATTGCAGCACTATTTACAACAGCTAGAACATGGAAGCAATCTAGATGTCCTTTGACAGATGAATGGATAAAGAAGTTGTGATCCATATACACATTCGAATATTACTCAGCCATAAAAATGAACACATTTGAGTCAGTTCTAATGAAGTGGATGAACGTAGAATCTATTATACAGAGTGAAGTAAGTCAGAAAGAGAAAGATAAATATCGTATCCTAACATATATATATAGAATCTAGAAAAATGGTACTGATACTGAGGAATTTACTTATAGGGCAGCAGTGGAGAAACAGACATAGATAATAGACTTACGGACACGGGGAGAGGGGAGGAGAGGGTGAGATGTATGGAGAGAGTAACATAGAAACTTACATTACTGTATGTAAAGTGGATAGCCAACGGGAATTTGCTGTGTGGCTCAGGAAACTCAAACAGGGGCTCTGTATCAACCTAGAGGGGTGGGATGGGGAGGAGATGGGAGGGAGGTTCCAAAGGGAGGGGATATATGTATATCTATGGCTGATTCATGTTGAGGCTTGGCAGAAAACAACAAAATTCTGTAAAGTAATTATCCTTCAGTAAAAATAAATAATTTTTTTAAAAAACATAGGTCAACTTTTGCTAAAGATAAAATTTACCCTGCTTTTAAAGTTTTTTTGAAACAGTTTTGATCTAGAAAAAAATAGAGTAACGTAACCTGTATCTATGTACTGTCTATCCTGGCATTTTTACCTTTCCAAACTACATATTGAATAAGAAGTAAGTATATTTGCAGGGTTTATAGTATGGAGAGTTACAAGGCAAGAAGAACATCTTATTACAACCCTAAGGAAAATCTAGGGACATGTCCAGACACCTGAATGTGGTTGAGAAGCACTCTCTCAGTAGAGTCATTTCTGGTTCAGGACTGAGTTATTAGCTCTTGACCTCAATTCAAGCTTAAGTCTCTGTCTACCTTTGGAATGATAGTGGTAAAAGAGTTAACTGTTATTCACAAAGTTATCTGGTAACTGTGTTTGGCAGTAGCTACAAACTCCAGTACTTCGGCCACCTCATGCGAAGAGTTGACTCATTGGAAAAGACTCTGATGCTGGGAGGGATTAGGGGCAGGAGGAGAAGGGGACGACAGAGGATGAGATGGTAGGATGGCTTCACTGTCTCAATGGACGTGAGTCTGAGTGAACTCCGGGAGTTGGTGATGGACAGGGAGGCCTGGCGTGCTGCGGTTCATGGGGTTGCAAAGAGTCGGACACGACTGAGCGACTGAACGGAACTGAACAGTGAGTTCTGGCTCAGAGTCAAGAAGCTGAGTGACTATTTTACATAGAAAATACCTTTTATTTTCCTTCATAGTTCCTAAACACTGCAACCAGGGAAATAACATTTCTTTTTCATGCAAGACCTGTCACCAGGCAATGTGGATCCTTCCTTTAAATAACATTGCATGCTAAGTCGCTTCAGTCACGTCCGACTCTTTGCAACCCTATGGACTGTAGCCCACCAGGCTCCTCTGTCCACAGGATGCTCCAGGCAAGAATACTGGAGTGGGTTGCTATGCCCTCCTCCAGGGCATCTTTCCAACCCAGGGATTGAACCCTGGTCTATCCCATTGTGGGAGGTCACCTGCATTGTAGGAGGATTTTTCACAGACTAAGCCCCCAGGGAAGCCCTTAAATAAGTAGTGTGTGCATGCCAAGTCGCTTCAGTTATGTCTGACACTTTTCGACCCCATGGACTGTAGCCCACTAGGCTCCTCTGTCCACAGGATTCTCCAGGCAAAGATACTGAAGTGGGTTGCCATTTCCTCTTCTGGGGCTCTTTCCAACCCAGGAACGGAACCCATGTCTCATGTCTTCTGCATTGGCAGGTGGGTTCTTTATGACTACTGCCACTTGGAGACATTAAATAAATAAAATGGAGATTAAATAACATTTTGTTGTTGTTGTTCAGTCACTTAGTCATGTTCAACTCTTTGCCACATGGACTGCGGTATGCTAGGCTTCCCTGTCCTTCACCATCTCCCTGAGCTTGCTCAAACTCATGTCCATTGAGTCAGTGATGCCATCCAACCATTTTGTCCTCTATTGTCCCTTTCTCCTGCCTTTAATCTTTCCCAGCATCAGGGTCTTTTCTAATGAGTTGGCTCTTTGCATCAGGTGGCCAGAGTTTTGGAGTTTCAGTTTCAGCATCAGTCCTTCCAACGTATATACAGGATTGATTTCGTTTAGGATTGACCTTTTTTGATTTCCTTGCAGAAAGGAACCCTCAAGGGTTTTCCCCAGCGCCACAGTTCAAAAGCATCCTCAGCCTTCTTTATGGTCCAACTCTCACTTCCATACATGATTATTGGAAAAACCATAGCTTTGACTACGTGAACATTTTCAGCAAAGTGATGTCTCTGCATTTTAATATGCTATCTAGGTTGGCCATAGCTTTTCTTCCGAGGAGCAAGCATCTTTTAATTTCATGGCTACAGTCACCATCTGAGGTGATTTTGGAGCCCAAGAAAATAAAGTTTGTCATGGTTTCCATTGTTTCCCCATCTGTTTGCCTTGAAATGATGGACCGGATGCCATGATCTTGGTTTTTTCAATATTGAGTTTCAAGCCAGTTTTTTCACTCTCCTCTTTCACTTTCATCAAGAGGCTCTTTAGTTCCTCTTCACTTTCTGCCGTAAAAGTGGTGTTATCTGCATATCTGAGGTTATTGATATTTCTCCCTGCAATCTTGATTCCAGCTTGTGCTTCTTCCAGTCCAGCGTTTCTCATGATGTACTCTGCATAGAAGTTAAGTAAGCAGGGTAACAATTTACAGCCTTGATGTACTCCTTTCCCAATTTGGAACCAGTGTGTTGTTCCAGGTCCAGTTCTAACTGTTGCTCCTTGACCTGCATACAGGTTTCACAGGAGGCAGGTAAAGTGGTCTGGTATTCCCATCTCTTTAAGAATTTCCAGTTTGTTATGTTCCACACAGTTAAAACCTTTAGCACAGTCAATGAAGCAGATGGTTTTTTTTTTTTTCTGGAATTCTCTTGCTTTTTCTATAATCCAATTGATGTTGGCAATTTGATAACATTAGTACCTGCCATTTACCCTATTTCCAAGGGTACATTCCCTTTCCCAGTCCTGATCACTGCTCAGATGAAATCTTGTTATAGTTTTCTTGAACCCCCTTACTTGGATTTTTCCCAAATTAATTGGCATCTTATATTGATTTGCAATTGTGAAAAACAAAGTGGTTCTGCCTACATGTAAAGAGGAGAAATCTACAATGTTCTAACCAGCTGGACATATCCTTTTTCTTTCTTTTTTTTTTTCCTATTTTTTATTTAAATATTGAAAAAAAAATTCCACTGTTGTGTTGGTTTCTGCCATATTACAATGCAAATCAGCCATAATTATACATACATCCCCTTCCTCTATAGCCTCCCTCCCCTCCCCCCAGCCCATCCCTCTAGGTCATCACAGAGGGCCAGACTGGACTGTCCGTGCTACGCAGCAACTTCTCACCAGCTATCAGTGTTATGTCTGATAGTGTATACATGTTGACGTTACTTCCTTCACTCATCCCACTCTCTCCCTCCCCTACTGTGTCCACAAGTCCATTCTCCACATCTATGTCTCCATCCTTTCCCTGTAAATAGATTCATCAATATCACTTCTCTAAATTCCATACATATGTGTTGCTGCTAAGTTGCTTCAGTTGTGTCTGACCCTGAGCGACCCCATAGAGGGCAGCCCACCAGGCTCCCCCATCCCTGGGATTCTCCAGGCAAGAACACTGGAGTGGGTTGCCATTTCCTTCTCCAATGCATGAAAGTGAAAAGTGAAAGTGAAGTCGCTCAGTCATGTCCAACTCCTAGTGACCCCATGGACTGCAGCCTTCCAGGCTCCTCCGTCCATGGGATTTTCCAGGCAAGAGTACTGGAGTGGGGTGCCGTTGCCTTCTCCAATATGTGTTAATATACTATAAATGTTTTTCTCTTTCTGACATACTTCACTGTTTAACAGGCTCTAGGTCCATCCACTTCACTAGAGCCAACTCAAATTCATTCTTTTTTATGGCTAACGTTCCACTGTCTATATGTACCACATCTTCTTTATCCACTCATCCTTTGATGGACATTTAGGTTGCTTCCATGTCCTGGCTATTGTAAACAATGCTGCTATGGTCAGTGCAGGACATGTGTCTTTCGATTATGGTTTTCTCAGAGTATATGCCCTCAGTGGGACATATTATATCTTTGTCTTTCTTACTGACTCCCTCAATCCTCTCAACCATTTCTTGACCCTTCTTTTTCTTTCTTTCTCTCCACCTTGTTCTTTGTCTTCTAGTACTTCTTTCTCATCCTACATGCAATAAGGACAAGAAAGAAAGAGAGAGAAGGAGGGATGCAGGAAGGAGGGAAGGAAGGGAAAAAGGAAGGTAGGAAGGAAAGAAGAAAAAAAGTAACCTGGCATAATCAAGACTGAAGGACAAAGGAATTAGACTTGAAGAAAGATGTAGACATAATTGATTGAAATCTCTAAGACGGTAGCAAAACTAATAGCTCATATTTTAAGAATAAGCCTGGGAATTTTTTCCAAACTTTCTAATTTTTTCATAGCAAACTTTTGGATTAAATAGTTATTGTTATCTGGTAAGGTACACTTATAACACTGAACTTGCCTATTTAAACTTTTTTCTTTATTGAGATAAAATCCACCATTTTAACCATTTAGAAGTATATGATTCAGTGTTTTTTTTTGTTGTTGTTGTTTTAGCATATTCACAATGTTGTGCAACCAACTCTACTAATTCCAGAATGTTTTCATTACCCCCAAAGGAAACCCTATATATGTCAAGCAGTCACTTCCCAATACCCCACCTCCAGTCACCCACAATCATTAATCTACTTTCTGTCTTTATGGAATTGTTTATTCTGGACATTTCATATAGATGGACTCATACAATATGTGGCCTTTATATTTGACTTCATTCATTTACCATTAGATTTTCAATTTTCACTCAAATTGTAGCATATATAAGTTCTTCATTATTTTTATAGCTAAGTACGATTCCTTCTAATGAATATACCACATTTTATTAATCTACTCCATAGTGATAGACACTGGGTGGTATCTGCTTTGACTATTATGCTACAAACATTCATATTTATGTTTTGGTGTTTCTGTTTTCTGTTCTTTGGGGTAAATACATAAGAATGGAATTACTGGGTCATATAGTAGCTCATGGCACCTCACTCCAGTACTCTTGCCTGGAAAATCCCATGGACGGAGGAGCCTGGTAGGCTGCAGTCCATGGGGTTGCTAAGAGTTGAACACGACTGAGTGACTTCACTTTCATGCATTGGAGAAGGAAATGGCAACCCACTCCAGTGTTCTTGCCTGGAGAATCCCAGGGACGGGGGAGCCTGGTGGCCTGCCGTCTCTGGGGTCGCACAGTTGGACACGACTGAAGCGACTCAGCAGCAGCAGCAGCAGCATAGTAGCTCCATGATATGACATGACATGAGTTTGAGCAAACTCTGGGAGATAAAGACAGGAAAACCTGGTGTGCTGCAGTCCACAAAGAGTTGGGTGTGACTTAGCAACTGAACAACCATAAAGAGTAGCTTCATGTTTAAATATTAGAGGGACTGCCAAACTGTTTTCTACAATGGCTACATTTTACATGCTCCCCAGCAATGTATGAAACTTCCAGCTTCTCTATATCTTACTTTCCTTTTCCTTTAAAAAATTATAACCATCCTATGGGAATAAAGTGCTATCTCATTGTGGTTTTGATTTGCATTTCCCGACACTTACTCATTGGAAGAAAAGTTATGACCAACCTAGATAGTATATTCAAAAGCAGAGACATTACTTTGCTGACTAAGGTCCTTCTGGTCAAGGCTATGGTTTTTCCTGTGGTCATGTATGGATGTGAGAGTTGGACTGTGAAGAAGGCTGAGCACCGAAGAATTGATGCTTTTGAACTGTGGTGTTGGAGAAGACTCTTGAGAGGCCGTTGGACGGCAAGGAGATCCAACCAGTCCATTCTAAAGCAGATCTGTCCTGGAATTTCTTTGGAAGGACTGATGCTAAAGCTGAAACTCCAGTACTTTGGCTACCTCATGCAAAGAGTTGACTCATTGGAAAAGACTCTGATGCTGGGAGGGATTGGGGGCAGGAGGAGAAGGGGACGACAGAGGATGAGATGGCTGGATGGCATTACCAATTTGATGGACGTGAGTCTGAGTGAACTCCGGGAGTTGGTGATGGACAGGGAGGCCGGGCGTGCTTCGATTCATGGGGTCGCAAAGAGTCAGACACGACTGAGTGACTGAACTGAACTGAACTGAACTGAAGGATAATGATATTGAATATCCTTTCATGTGTTTATTGGACATTTATTTACCTTCTTTGAAGAAATGTCTATTCGTATCTTTGGTCCGTCTAAAAATTGGGCTACTATCCTTTCATTGTTGAGTTATAACAATTATTTAGATATTTTGGGTACGAGATCTTTATCAGGTAAGTGATTTTTAAATGTTCTGTCATTCTATGTGTTTTCTCTTTCTTGATAGTGTGTTCCTTGATGTACACACTTTAGTACAGTTCATCTTTTTTTGTTTGTTGCTGTGCTTTTGGTATTATATTTAAGAAATATCTGCTTACTCTAAGGTCATGAAGATTTATACTTAGATTTCCTTTTAAGAGTTGTACAGTTTTAGCTCTTATATTTAGGTCTCTGATTCATTTTGAGTTAATTTTTGTATATATTAAAAGTGTGAAGAAGAGCATCAAATTCAAAAGCCCAGAAAGAGTCTGGGCAAGGAGCAAAATGTTCCTCAGAATCATTCTGCAATGAAAGAGAAAATTTCTTTTTCTTTTTTGCCTATGGAGCTAAAAAAAGATCTAAAGTTTCAGAATAAAACTATTGATACCTTTTATTGAATGCTTAACTGTTCCAGTCACTGTCATAAAAAAGAACACACCTAGGTTCTTTTTGATGATATTTTATTTAATTCTTACATCTGTGCTATAGTGTGGTATCTTATGTCAGCAGAACGTGAGTCAAGCAGTCATCTACAAATGTGATTTTTAAGAAACTGTTTTAAGGAGAAACAAAGGATGGGGCAGGACAGAGAAGAGGAAGAAGTCAAATAAGAACATGTTTCCACAACCTAGATGTCCATCAACAGATGGATGGATAAGGAAGTCGTGGTACATATACACAATGGAATATTACTCAGCTATAAAAAGGAATGCATTTGAGTCAGTTCTAATGAGGTGGAGGAACCTAGAGCCTATTATACAAAGTGAAGTTAAGTCAGAAAAAGACAAATGTCATGTATTAACACATGTATACGGAATCTAGATAGTACTGGTGATCCCACTTGCGGGGCAGAAAAGAAGGCATGGACATTTTGGACACAGTGGGGAAGGAGAGGGTGGGATGATATGAGAGAACAGCAGTGAAACATATACATCACCATATGCAAAAGGGAAGATGGTGGGAGTTCAACGGATGATGCAGGGAACCCAAAGCCAGTGCTCCATGACAACTTAGAGGGGTAGGATGGGGAGGAAGGTCGGAGGGGTTTCAAGAGGGAGGGGACATATGGATACCTAATTCGGATTCATGTCAAAGTATGGCAAAAACCATCATAATATCATAAATTGATTATCCTCTAATTTAAAAAGCTAATAAAATTAAAAAAAGAAAAAAAGAAAAAAACCAGGCTTCCAGGAACAGTCCAGCAGATGATGCTTCAGCCTGATCCCACAGAGGAACTCTGGATTGTAAACTGCAGCTCATATTTATCCAGCTCGAGGTCAATGAGCTAGACTTTTATTTTCCTTAATCGTCAGTCATTGGCTAAGGGCTATCCAGGGGACGTATAAACACTGAGGTACTGGGGCTCACTCTGCCTATGGGCAAAGGTGGTCTAGTAGCCAAGGGCAGTTCCTCCAAAGAAGAGTCTCAGGTGCTTTCAGGTGGTGGGTGGTAGAGCTGGTTACTGGAAATAAAAGGAAGTTAAAGCTGGAGAAAGGGTGGTTCACAAATGTAAGGTGGACCCAAGAGGATCTGAGAAAGAACCCATGAGTCTGCTATAGATAGTACTATTTTTTCCAGTTTAGAGAGAAAGAAACAGAAAAGTTAAGTGCCCAGAGTCACTAGGAGAATGAGTGCCAGTGTATCTGACTCCAAATTCCTTTCCCCTTTAATGTGGTACCTCCAGTCATGAAGCAGGAGAAGGCAATGGCACCCCCAATGGCACCCCACTCCAGTACTCTTGCCTGGAAAATCCCATGGATGGAGGGCCTGGTGGGCTGCAGTCCATGGGGTCGCTAAGAGTCGGACATGACTAAGCGACTTCACTTTCACTTTTTATTTCCATGCATTGGAGAAGGAAATGGCAACTCACTCCAGTGTTCTTGCCTGGAGAATCCCAGGGACGGGGGAGCCTGGTGGCCTGCCGTCTATGGGGTCGCACAGAGTCAGACATGACTGAAGCGACTTAGCAGCAGCAGCCAGTCATGAAGATACTCTCATTTGGGAACTTCCAAGAATCTTCTTTCTTGTATATTGTTGGGTTGTTTTATTCAAACAGTAAACTTTTTCAGATATTCTTTGAGATCTGTAATGCATACAGAATTTAGTATGTGTGTATGTGAGTGTATGCATGTGCTTTTATCTTCTGGGAAGAGAATCTATGGCTTATGCAAATTTCTTAAAGAAATACAAAAAACAAAATGTTTAGAAGCAGTATTTTAAAAGATCATTTTCTATATTTACCTATTTTCCTGCCTAGGATTTTTTTTTTTGACTTGCTTATCAGTCTTATGTCTCTAAATCATTGTTCTTAGGAGTTCAAATTATGATAATCACAAATGGCAATTTAGGATGATAAAAGCTTTTTTTTTTTTTCCCTTTTCAGAGCACCACTCTTACTGCATCTGACAGGGATTGGTATGAACTCTTTTTTAAACAGTTGGTATAATTCAGCATTCAAGTCCTCTTGTCCTAGGCTTTTATTGTTGGAAATGTTTTTATTACCGATTCAAGTTCTTTACTTATGATAAGTCTTTTAGATTTTTATTTCTGACCAGTAGTACAAAGAACTTACATATTATTTTGTTAGGGGAAAGAGTTTACTTAAAAATAAAGCAAGAAATTCACTTGGGGCCTTAAGTGGTTTGTGTTTTTGCTGATCAATTCAACTGGATAATTGCCAGATATTCACTTAGTGTCCGTATGACATACATATACACATACAACCTGGCCATCAAGTGATATTTTTAAAAAGCTATTTTTAAATCCTAGTAATTTTCTTGAATGTTTTTCTTCTGATTATGTGATACAAGTGGACAGAGTCTTTCTGTGTACAGTTAACCACTAGGACTTCCTTTATAGAGTGAGTCTGAGGGTGTTTCTGTAAAGAAGGGACATTCTAAACTTTACCATTGTAGGGCTGAGCCCCATGGACTGAGAAAACTCTGAGGCTTTGCAGAGAGGGGGTACTGGGTGGAGGAGACTGATACTCAAGGTTGTAGGGAGTGGGTGCCTGGATAGATGGATTGCCCCAACCTGGGTCCAGGCTCTGGAGGTACCAGGAGAAAATCTCTGACAGAGAAGTGGTGATTTTTCCATAAGTTACGCTGAAAAATGGGTAAGGGTCAAATACACTCATAATCTTAGCCACTTTGGCAAAGTAATGCTCTTAGATTGTTTTACTCCCACCTATAATCCACCCTTCAGCCATGCACCACCTTGGGTCCCATTTTGCTTTTTCCATGTTATATTTGGATATAATATAGTTTAATATTGTTAAATTTCAGGAGTGATCTATCTTACTAAGCTCCAAAGAAGGATGGCAGGCTGCAGGTTGTGGTGAAGACTTGTGAATGAAAGCAAGATATTTACTCTCTCTAGAGAGCACCAAACATATAGATAGTAAGCATAGGGCAAATATCTGTCAAAAGAACAGAAGGTGGAACGAAGGAAAGGTTCGGTGTCAGTGGGCAACACAGAGCCCAAGTCTACTGATTTCTCCTTAAAGAAAGAACAAGATATTTCCTCCCATACACGACTATCTCGGCATTTTAGATTGGAAATGAAATGTGGCAACTTCATTTTTTCATTTCCGCAATGGTCCATTGCGCTACTACCAGGTATGAGGGGTGAGGAATCGTCAGGAACGCGTTTAAATTACAAAATGTGTAGAGAGTGGATGCATCTTTTTCCTCTAAGCTCAGAGCCAGATCCCCAGAGGGCAGAGAGGCAGGCGTTCTGCGCTGGGGAGCAAGGCAGTCTTCCCATTTGTGGGCGAGATGGCGTCTGTCCGGGTCACTGAGAAGACCCCTCACCACCACCCCCCCCACCCCCCACCGCCCAGGATTACTCTGGGAATAAATCAGGCCAGACCATGTTATGCAAAGACTGAGCGGTGCTCCGGGGTCCCCCTCCTCCAGCCTGGGCGTGCAGATTCAGGGCTGTCCCCTGAAGCATCCTTGATGTCACCCGAGGGTAGAGGTGGGGAGAGTTGCTTCTCCCCTCCCTCGGCCCCCCACCCCACCCCGAGATGACAGTGTCGCTTTCTTGGTTCTTTGGAGAGCTTTGGGTGTGGAAAAGTGTCCTCGGTCCCAGCTCAAGATGGGAGAAGAGGAAACAGAGGGAAGAGATGTGGGGAAAGGGACTTCATTGCTCAGGCTTGACTCGCGCAGGTGAGGAAGTGAGTTCTGAGCAGAGCATCTGTCAGGATGGCAGGCAGGTGGAGACAGGCAGTCCCGCCTCGGCCCACCCGGTTCCCTGGGCGGTCAGAGCTGCACCTGGGCCGAGCCTTCCTTCTCCGCGACGCCCGGGGGATCCCGAGCCGCGGCCTCCGCCTCCGCCCCAGCGGCCCCGGGTCCGCAGCCCCGCCCCGCCCCGCCCCGCCCCGGCCTCCCCGCTCCGCTGGGCGCCGGTGGAGCGGCGGGAGCCCAAGTCTCGGCGGCCAGGAGGATGGCCAAGGTCCCGGAGCTGGAAGACGCCTTCCTGCAGGCGCAGGCTTCTCCCCCGGTTTCCCCCGAAGTCCAGGAGTGTTGTGTGCAGCTCCTGGGCAAGGGTTTGCTCGTTTACCCCGAAGAAAGGGTGTACCTGGCGGCCGAAGCGCAGCCGGGGCGCGCGCTGGGCAGCGGGGAGAAAGCGGACGACCCGGAGCTGCCCGGGGGAGTTAAAGCCGGTGAGTGCTCTGCCCTCCCAGGACGTGACTGGGACTCAGATGTGGTTTTTAAAAGGCCTCCAATAATAAACACATCTCAAACGTACAAGTGCTTCCCCTAGGAAAATTGCTGGTCGAATAGAAATTAAGTCTAAGGGATTTTGTATAACTCTCCTCCGAAACCCCATAGACCACCCCGTTTGACGCCAAGAAACATTTAGAGCTAATTAATTGATTTTATATTCTGGTTTTCTTTATCATCTTTTCCACTGGCAATCAGAAATGCATTTAAGCAATGGTAACTTTTCCTCCGAAGAAGAGGATGCGGATAATCCAGACAGCAAAACTAAAGCAACCGATCCACACCTCTCACAGAAGAAAACCATCACGCAGATTATGAAGGATAAAAAGAAGCAGACCCAGCTCACCCTGCAGTGGTAAGGCTCGCTCAAGGGTACCTTTGAATTTTTAAAGTCAGTATATTCAGATTCTTTGCTTTTTTCCATTTGGTTCTCTCAAACTTCCTCGGAGGAGTTTAAAAGACCAATTAGAAATTCATCCAAAAATTGTTTTCACTGAATGTTTCGTATAGAGACATAATCTGGTAAGGGTGAAAAATGATCTGCAATGCAAATAAAAATCATCACTTTGTTCATTATTGGCTAACTTCTTTGTAATTTTGTAATTTCTTTGTTGTAGTTTCATTATTGTAATTCCTTTGAATGTAAGCAATAATGAATTTTAATGACATATTTGTTCAACATTCAATCAACTCATAAACTTTTATGTTTATAAAACATGATTCTTAAAAATAACTTAAAAAGAGGAAGGATCTTAACCCTACCTTTTACCATAGAGCACAAATTCAAAATTGTGTATCAATTGTGTATCAATTCAGCCATTAGATGAAATATGTTTGAACTAGAAGACATAGATCAATCAGTTAAAATGGTGCTATTAGCTTAAAGAAATATTCAACTATTTTGAAAGTAGCTTTTATATATGATTTATTACAGTGAAAAATCACTAATTAGATTTTGTGGAAAATCTTCTAAAATCAAGAGTTTATCAGTAGGCTCTCTAAATAAAGGTCCTACAGAAACTTTTATGATATTGTTTCAAAAGGAAGAGGAATCTAAAGTAAAAACATAATATTAAACTTCCCTATGTAGGGTAAAGAAATTTCCTCCCAAATTCGAAATGGGATGCAAATAAGTAAAAATGTCTATTTGCTGATAAGTTACACAATCTGTTTATATGTAAGATGTGATCTAAATCTTAAATACAATAGAAAAAGCAGTATCTTAATAAAAACTAGTACATTTTATTTCATTTAAACATTGAATTACAGTTTGCATATACTAAATGTTTGTGATTGTGTCCTTAATTCTTCCAAACATTTGAAATATAACTTTAATATCCTTCTAAAATTATGGCTAATCTATTGAAGTTGATATTTCATTTATTAGTTGAGAATATACTAAAGCAGTAAATAATTAGCTAATTATCTTAAATATTTAGAAAACAGCTGTTTTCTTTAGGATAATTGGAGCAAAAAGGTTTTGACTTCAGATATATTATGAAGGTTTTTTGAATGATCACTTCCATTCCATTTGAATGAATGGAAACAAACTTGGGTTTTTATTTTATAAATATAAATACATTACAATTAAAGAAAAAAGTCATATCCAAAATTAAGATTGTATTTATGTCTAGGAACAATGCTAACAATAGCAATATAGCCAGGTGAAAAAGTGGGCATTATATGTGTCATTTAAATATAGTTTAAATAGTTGAATATTTCTCAGTAATTTTCATTTGTTTTGAGACTATAAAATGTCATAATTTTTGTTTGAACTTTCCACACTCTCACCCCCTCCCAAAGAGATATATAGTTTTAAAAAAACCTCCATGAGTTATTTACCTTTTGATAATTTTCCCTTACGACTACAGATTATGGTGGGGATGTTAAAAATTAGAATTAAAAATTAAAGTGAAAAAATCTGCCTGAGTAGCTTCAGTTTTCACTGTCAGCTAGGTGTTTGGTTTTGTGTATGCAAATTTTACTGGGATTTCCATCTTTCTATGACAAAGGAAAAAAAGAACCAAATCTCAGGAAACATCCTGTAGCTTTTATCTCACGTACCTTGGGAACTTGTTAAATCAGAGATCTTGAAGAGTTTCACTCAATTTTAACCTAAATGTATAGTCTATATTGTGTTGCTCTTATATAGTAGTAATTATGATTTTACTGTATATAAAAAGAATGTAAGCAAATTTTAGCCATTATTGTCTACTGAAAGGGTAGAAGAATTGAGAGTAGAATCCACAAGTTCTGATTTCTTGATGGCTGTTCAGGTATTTGTAACACTTAAATATATGTTATTACATTTATATAAATTGTGTGCAATTGCAATTGCTGGTATCCAAATTAAGTGGAATTATTCCTAAATTTTCAAAGATTATATGATTATGTTTATAATATAGAACTGAATATAGTGTCATGTTTGGGGGCATCTATAGAGAATAACATTATGTTTCGTGAGTACAGGATGTTTTAGGTTAATGATAAGTACTGATTACAGCAAAAAAGGGTAGAGATAGAAATAAATTGGTACTATTTCACACTTACAGTTATTCTTATTCTTATTCTTACAGTATTCTTATGTATTTTGCAAATAAATGTGTCACCATACTTCCCCAACTATTCAATGTTCAGAGCCAGTTTGGGAGTGAAAGTAAGAGATTGTAGGAAGCCTCTCGAGAGTGTTATTTTAAAAATCCATCACCTTCAATTTCACTATTCATATTTGGTTATCACAGAGCAAAGCATGATGAACAGTGAAGATTTGCTCAGAAGTTGGGCACGTGGACCAGGCAGAAGGGATTTTGTCTTAGCCGTGGGTGTTTTAACTGCACTAACAGGTGTTCACTGAGGTTCTTGCTCTTCTAACTTTAATCCTTGTGATCATATTTTCAATATTATCCAGAATAAAAGAACATGAACACATTTATATAGAGTCTGTTCAAAGGGAGCACTAAAACAATGTGAGAGGGGGAAGGAAAGAAGAAATAAAGAAAAGGTTGGAACTAATTCTTTGCCCTTTTTCTTAGGCTTGAAGAGAATTACATTGTATGTGAAGGAGTTTGCTTACCACGGTGCATCCTTTATGCACACTATTTAGATTTCTGCAGGAAAGAGAAATTAGAGCCAGCCTGCGCGGCCACCTTTGGAAAAGTAAGTAACACATTTTGGCTATACTGCCTTACAACCAAAGTCATGTGAGGCAGACAGTATGGAAACAAACTTAACTGTTCAAGTTTTCTTACAGAATATTAAAAAATTTGTTTTGTAAATGAAATCTCTTAAGGACTGCATTTGGAACTACTACATGTTTAATGTAGATTTTACCTACTATTTGTTTTACCTTGAACTGTAATTCTATATGTATTAAATATTAGAACCCTGGCTACCAGATTTAATGTGACCTTAAAAGAAGCTTCAAATAAGCTTCATTCCCTTCAAAGAGGGATACATTAAAAAGAATGATATGGCCTCTACTGAGAAGCAAAATTAAGTGGAAATGACAAGTATCTTGTTAATATATTTGGTGATTGCATTTATTCTATCTCATAAACAGTTCTCTTAATTCTCCATTTGCTCTTAAATATATTTACACCCCAAACACCCGAGATGTTGTGATGGGATTGGCTAAATTTTTCTCCTTTAAAAACATTCCTTTTTACTGAACCTGTGTGGTTAAGGTGGGAATCGCTATAACTGAATGCTACTGTATTTACATACATAGGACTCATTTTAAGAATTTGGAAACAATATCTATCTCTTGAGAAAGTCTTGTTTTTTGAGATTCTTATCCTGCTCTATTGTCTTAAAATCTCAGATATCCCAGAAAATTTGGAAGTTTAGATCTTAACTATTACATCTCTTATCAACTGAAATCCAAATTCTAACCTGTAGAGGGACTCATTGTATTAGAAAATAATGATGACTATAGTCTGACTTCTCAGTTTTATATTTTTTAATAAAATAATTTATGAATTTATTTTGAAAACTTATCTGTTTACAGCACACAGTGTGATAAGGGCATGGTAATCCAGTGATTTTGGTTCCAGCCTAAGCTCTAATTTGTTGGGAGACCTAAAAAGCACTTAACCTCCTCAAAACTCAGTTCACTCATTCTATAAAATGAGGACGTTGCATAAGATGACTTCTAATATCCATTTTAGCTGTAATATTTTACTAGGCCTCCTTATAATAATAATTCTTAACTGTTTGGGGAGCCATGAAACACAGAGGATATGATAAAAACTACAGAACCAGTCCTTAAGAAATTGATGCATATTAATGCATAAAGTTTGCCATGGAGTCTTTAGAGGATCATGTCTAGATCTCCTAAGATTCACGTTAAAACTGCTATTTTATGCAGAAGAGATTTTTGTTCATTAATCAAGTGCTAATTTTTAGCCAGTTTAGAGAACAAGAATTTAAAACACTGAAATTTGAAACCACAGAAAAGAAAAAATTTAAAACACTGCTGTGGAGATCTGTAAGACAAAGAAAATTTCCATGTCCTTTCAGAGCTGGAGATAGATATTTAATTTGGATAAATCTCTGCAAAGAATTACTATAAAGAAACCCAGATCTTCCCACAAAGAAGAAGAATTTGGAAACAATTTGGAAACTTTATTTATATAAATAAAGTAATAATTGTTCTAGTAATAACATCAAGCAAGAGCACGTTTTGGTGTAATCTGCTTTGGAAATTGAGAAAAGAGCAATGAAACAATATCATCAAAAAACCTCTCTCCCTGTGCAGATGTGTCATTATGTATCAATATGTGCATGACATTATTTTTTCCAGACTAAGTATTTACTCAAAGCTCAGCATTTGTTTTCTAGAATTAATTGATCGTGAGAGGCTTGCAATAGAACCACACACCTTCTAAAAACTAAAGTAATTGACTTTCGTTTCAGACAATTCGTCAAAAGTTTCCCCTCTTGACGACTCGGCGACTCGGAACAAGAGGCCATTCAAAGTAAGGCACATACATGAGTGAGCACATTTCAGATCTGTCCACACGGTATCTTATACGTGAGGACTAAGACAGTGTGAAACAAGGATTGTCTTTATCGGTGAATAGAACTAGGTATTCTCTTCTTGATAAAGCAGAGAACTGCTTTACTATTAAGACCTAAAAAGAAAAAAATAAATGGATTGTAGAATAATGTTTAAAAAGCTAAATTTATACAGAAAAATCATTTTTTCTGGTGAAATAATCTTTTCATTATTTTTATTATTTTCATTAATTTTACGTTATTTATTTAATTTTGGCTCTACAGCATCTTTGCGGCTGCTTGGGCTTTTCTCTAGTTTCAGCGAGTGGGGGCTACTCTCTAGCTGTGGTGCACAGGCTCCTCATTGCGGTGGGTTCACTTGTTGCAGAACACAGACTTGAGGGTGCACGGCTTTCAGTAGTTGTGGTTCCCGGGCTCTAAAGCACAGACTCAATAGTTGTAGTACACAGGCTGTTGCTCCATGTCATGTGGGATCTTCTCAGACCAGGAGTCGAACTTGTGTCTCCTGCATTGGCCGGCGGACTCTATACCACTGAGCCACCAGGGAAGTCCTCTGGTGGAATAATCTAAATGAATCATTTTTATAACCTTAAAGCCACGGCTGAAGGTACCAGCATCATGAAAAGGAAATGCACTTCCAAAGAGCAGGAAGGGGAGGGAGGGATTGAACATGGTCCAGGTTCTTCCTCTGGTTTTCTTTCCCAGATAATAATTTCTTGATATCACCCTCTTTTCCATTCAAGACAAATGGCAGGCACAAATGACTCAGTGGAAATATGAATATAAAATAAGCAGTCACGTTTTCTCTCTGTTGATAACGTTAGCTTTTATATATCTCTTGTGACAATCTCTGCGGAGCCTTCAGTTGCAGGTTCCTGTGCATCCGTTATTTCTTTTGTCCACCGTTTTTTTTTCGTTTTTCCTTTCCTAATGTCTACAAACATATTCAGATCTCTTCTGTGTTGATAAAAATAAAATTATCTCAAACCTGCTATACTCTTCAATATTGCTGTTATTTTTCTTCTCTTTGCTATTTCTTGAGAATAGCTATCTGTTCACTTACCTTACCACTGATCACATACCTCTGTCTCGTCCATTTCTTTACCTGGACAAAAACTCAATGGCTCGTTTTTACTGTTACTGATCTTCTAGGCATGCGTCTAGAGTTTGAATCCACTGATAATGTCCTCTTAAATAAATTCATAAAGCTTCCTCTGTGGCTTTTCTATCACACCACTATCAAGTCTTTTTCCCTCTTCTGCTGCTTATTTTCCACTTTATCCAGTGTCTCTTTCTGCCCTAACATCTATTCCAGCATTGTCCAAAAAAAATATAATGCGACCACATATTTAATTCAAAATTTTCTAGAAGCCTCGTTAAAAAATAAGATGAGACAGATGAGATTGATTTTAATATTTTTTAAGCCAACATATCCAAAACATGATAATTTGACCATACAAAAAATAAAATTATTGATGAAATATTTTACATTCTTTCTTTTCTACCAGTGTTTGAGATCCCATGTGTATTTATAGCTACACTACATAGCAATTCAGACTAGTCACATTTCAGATGGCTCAGTAATAGACATGTGATTTGTGGCTTTTCTATTGGCTAGCTCAGCCTTAGTCATTTGCCAAAAAAAAAAAAAAAGATCCTATTTTATTATGAATTCTCTTGAACCTGTGTCTCTCTCCATTCATACTTTCAAAACCTGACCTTGACCCTGTCTTTCTAGTCTGTTCAGTACAGTTCTCATCTTGACTTTGTGAAGTTCAGATTCAATCTTTTCTCTGTCATCCTCAGACACTTTCACCTGCTCATGACATGCTTTTCTAACCTTGACATTAAAGGTCCATTACGATTCGGTGCCAAACCATTTTCTTACCTTACTATCTGCTCCTCACTTTTAAGCATGCAGCCTGTGCTCTCACCAACTTGTTATCACTTAGTTCCCTTTGCTTCCCTCTCAAACTGCCACTGTTTTGTTCATGCTGTCTTCCTCCATGGAAGATCTCCTTTTCCCTAGAAAGGAGTTGAACCCCTATCCATTTAGAAGAATGTCTCCTGAACTTCCTCTTTTGAATCTTTTCTTTGCCTCTTGACATTTTGTAGGCTTTTTCTTTGCACCCTCATAGCAGTTTTTGATACCTATCCTAGTGGGAAATTAACTTATCTCTTCCTCTCAAAAGATAGTGTTTTGAAGATAGAGACTTTGTCTCACCCATTCTTGTATTCTTTCTGTGGTCTGTTATGTAATAGATTGGACTCCCCCGGTGAAAGTGAAAGTTGCTCAGCCATGTCCGACTCTTTGCAACCCCATGGACTGTACGGTCCCTGGAATTCTCCAGGCCAGAATACTGAAATTGGTAGTGTTCTCCTTCTTCAGGGGATCTTCAAGCCAGGGATTGAAGCCAGATCTTTGGCACTGTGGGCGGATTCCTTACCAGCTGAGCCACAAGGGAAGCCCAGGACTTCCAGGATCAGTGGTAAAGAATCCGCTGGCCAATGAAGGAGATGTGGGTTGGATCCCTGGGTTGGGTAGACCCCTCAGAGAAGGAAATAGTGACCCACTTGAGTATTCTTGCCTGGGAAATCCCATGGACAGAGGAGTCTGGTGAGCTACAGTTCAAGGGGTAGCAGAAGAGTCGGACACAACTTAGCAACAAAACAAAAACAATATAATAGGTCATCAATTAATATCTATTTCACTGATTCCTATTAATGTTAATAGTATTGTGACCTGAGAAATGAAATGCCAGATTGAAAAAGACAAAATTGGCTCATTCCTTTGAACCAAATCAGCTTTTTTTCAAAGTTGAATTAGTTTAACCAGCTAATTTCTACTGAATTTGATTCCTGCTGAACTGTGTAGGGAGATAAAAGATTAAATAGTGTTTGAGGTAAATAGACAGAGGAAAAAGAGGCTAAGCCATGCAGAGAAATCCTCTTCACAGGGTCTACAAGAGGACAAGCAGGCAGGCTGCAGAGAAAGTCGATTAATCCTAGAAGGAGCCTTTAGGATTAGGAATGAATCATTAACCTTGTCCATTGTGACAGTGAGGCTCCCGTGTGTAGGTTTATGTTATAAAACAATATGTAGTGACTTCAGGGAGTTTGTTTGGTATCTAACAGCTGATGCCCAAGAGCATAGCATTAACAATTTGAATTTGTTCCTACTTTGCTGATATGCCATTTGCTTTTTATAAATTGCATATTATACTTTCGGTATTTCATATCATGGGGACGTTTTTTCCTATCAGCTAAGTATGTTGAAAGATATGGCAAGCTGTAGAGTTCGTGTATTTTGTCATTGTTCATATTTTGATGTAATTATTCTTAGTGAGATGATTTTCCCGACTTTTTTCATTTCCAAGAAATACTCTTAGACTTTTTTTTAATCTTAGAAGATAATATATCAAGAAGTAGAGTCACCTAGTGGTTAGGAGTATGAGGTTTAAAGTTGAACAAATCTGAGCTTTAATCCCATATTCCCATATATAACTGGGTGAGTTGTTCAGCTTTTCATCAAGAAATTGGCTATGCCATTTGGTATGAAAATTAAATGAAAAAGTATAGAAATGAATGGAGACATGAATATGCTTGTAACCTCGCTATCCTTAATAGTAAAGAATTATTATTAATAGTAATATGAAATTAATAATATATTATTCGCAGTGCATCCAAAAATCAGCAATGCAATTAAAAGTTATTACTTATCAAGCACTACACACACATGCACACATACACACTCACCCTCTAATCTTTACGATGACAATACAAGATTGGAATGACTGTGTTTTACAAAGGAGGAAACTGCAGTTCAGAGATCACTGACTTGCCCAAGGCCATACAGACACTATAAAATAAAAATGTTGGCATTTAAATCAAGGTTTATTTGGCTCTAAAGTTTGTGCTTTAACAACTGATAAAATTTCTTCTCTCCAATATGTCATATCAAAGAGTTATATAATTGAACTTTTGAGATTTTTGAGGTATACATTTTATTTATTTTTTCTGATATAGCAGTTGTAAATGTTTGTTAATATATTAGACTCTTCTTCAAAGAGCTAACAACATTTCTCAAGCATCAACATAAGGCATTTAAAATTATTTTATATTTATTTAGAGATATTTTTGTTTTCTATAAAAGCAAATTTGTTTTACATTCTGCTTTGAATTTTTGTCCAAAATTTCTCTATGTTGGCATATTATCTTTACAATCATCATTTCTACTGGCTATTTAATATTTCAAAAATTTGCCTTTTATGAAAAATATTTTTATGTGTTTGGAAATGTGAAAAATTGATGAAACAAATATAAATGAAGAAGTAAGCATGTTATAATTTCTCCCAATTTTACTAGTAATTTTGGAAAACTTTTTGTTGCCATTTGTATAATAGTGCCCAGAATGTACCGTCACTAAATATCTATTAAATTATTTCTAACATATGAATAAATTTAGTATTAATTTATTTATAAGTAAATAATAAACACAGTCTTCCATCCTTCCATTCGCTCTCACCATCCCCTTCCTGCCAAGGAAACCAATAATCCCAATGGCAGTTTTGCATGTTCTCAATACCAGTATAAAAAGTGACTTTGCTTTTGAGGTTTTGTTCTCTCTTCTCTTTAATTCACCACCAATGTCAATAATACACTTTGATTTTCTTTCCTGTGCAAAATTTTTAAATTTAGATTTTGAGTAAATAGAAATAGATAAAAATTATATAGGTACAAAGAATGTTTAATGAAAAGTAATTTCTGCCTATTTTATATCATGAAAGTGTTATTTTGAATGTAATATATTATGGATTTTTATTGATGTACAAAGCATGGTGCTAAAGAGTTTTAGACAATAATAAAGTAGGGTACATACTGTCAAAAAACTTTCACTATTAATATTCATGTATTCAGTAAACATTTTACTGTGTGTCCTGGTGCTGATTAAGCCCTAGAGATACAATGATTAGCAAAAGAGTCTGTGTCCCACCCTTGCTCAAAACCACTCAGCAGGATAAGGGAAAAGACAGGGGAGCCCACTGAGCAGATTTCATGAGACTTCATGCACACAGTAAACTGTTTGATTTGAAGTTACATTTTAATTTCTTGTAGACTTTGATCAGTCAAATCTCGGTTTTCAGACATGACAGATAAAAGCTATTATCTTATTTATTAGTAGTGATTTAGTGGGTTAATAAAACTGATATGGCAGCTGCTCTTATCATAGTAAGTTATTGCAAGGCCCTGAACAGCTTAATCCCATCATTTCCTTATCAGTTATCATTTGTCTAATGTAAACTAACATCAGGGCTACTAGCTCAGTGGGAACATATGTTTCAGGAATTCTATATAATGACAAAATGGAAAAGAAGGTGTAGGTATAAACTGATCATCAAATGAAGGAAAGTATTGGACACAAAGTAAATATTTTAGTACTAAAAAGGGGAGCAATAATTTCATTTGTCCTATTAAAATATAACACACTCTCTTTAAAATGTGGACATAAAAATTAATGAATAATTTTTCTTCATTCCTAAAATGTAAATGATGTTTGTCACCTGTTACAAGGCAAAGGACAGTTGATGCTAATGAATGAACACAATTTTGTTAATCACAAGGACTACTTGTATTATGTAAATGTCTTATTAGCTAAATTAGGTAATCATATCCAGGATTCTTAAGCAGTTATCATATATCTTTTAGGATAAAAATCATATAGGGAGAAAGAAATGTGAAATATTTGGAAATAGAGTAACCTACAGCATAGGCATTGTCTATTGGTATATAAATTAAAAAAACTATTTATCCCATAGTGAGGCAAACCTCACTTTTTTATTCAACATTTACCTGTATATATTCTTGTTATGCTAGAATATTTCTGGCAAATATTTCCTAGCAAGATTTATTTTAGGGTAATATTTTAACAACAAATAATGATATAAAATGTTGCAAGTGAGATGAAAAAAATTCACATATACTTTGTTTGAAATTACTCTCCCCTGTTTTATGAGTTTTATCTTCAGCTGTTAGGAAGACAGAGAGCTGCTCAATT
Source organism: Oryx dammah (assembly GCF_014754425.2). NCBI lineage: Eukaryota > Metazoa > Chordata > Mammalia > Artiodactyla > Bovidae > Oryx > Oryx dammah. Next base: position 21,270,826 of record NW_024070188.1, on the reverse strand, counting down.
ATCTCTCTCAAAGACACTAAATCATCACTCAAATGATAACATGTTCCTAGTCAGACTAAAAGGAAGATTAAAGAGGAAAGATTATTTTACTGGCACTAAAAGAAACTGGATATGAAGTGTGCTAAAGCATTACAGTGGTCATTGCAAAATATTGAGATTTATATTTCTAGCAATTTCTAGTCTTTTCACCTAAATATACTGACTGCCATGTCCTTTATATACATTGTTCAGGTATACAACTTTTGTTCAACTCCAATATTTTACCAATAACCTAAAAAGGCACAGTCTTAGAAAGCAGTTATTGAAAACTATTGGCTTTAAGAAAATGTGTGTTTTATCAGTTTCTAGATTTCTAGCAGAACATATTGACTGGTCCAATAAATGAGGATTTTTCTACACATTAATTTCTAAGGGGGAATACAATGAAAGGAAAGATACAGTTCCCTTCCTCTAAATCTTATTGGTTAGTAGGAGAGATAAGCTGTGTGTGCACATACCAATAGTATGAGATACAAAGCTACATGGGATAACTGACCAAGAGTTCGAAGGACAGAGATTAATTTTACCTAAGATACCATGCAAAACTTCCTTGAATCATGGATAACAAATGAGGACATGTAGGAAGAAGGGCATTCCCAGAGAAGAGCTCAACAAGATAAAAGCACGAAGGAAGGAAAGCACACATTGTTTATGGAAAGCAAGGAACTCAGAAAGAGATAAATTCTCTTTATTATTATTCAGTATAAACAGTTACCACATAGTAAGCAACTATTACATGTAAAGAACTTTACATATACTTCACCTTGAATTTCCACAGCAGCCTGAAGTAAAGTAATATTTATTTTACTTTACTTTATATGTAAACTATATATTCAATAAATGTAATACTTTATTATTATTATTCACAAAAGTGAAAGTGAAAGTAAAGTCACTCAGTCGTGTCTGATTCTTTGTGACCCCATGGACTGTAGCCTACCAGGCTCCTCCATCCGTGGGATTTTCCAGGCAAGAATACTGGAGTGGGGTGACATTTCCTTCTCCAGGAGATCTTCCCGACCCAGGGATTGAACTCAGGTCTCCCTAAATCATTCAATACTTGTGGTAGAGTTAAAGGAATTAGTCAATTTCCTCACATAATATTAGACAAGAGATTTTAAAATCTCTATCAAATTTTAAATGGTGCTATGTTTAAGTGTATGATACTATATGCATGCCCTTTATTAACAAATTCTTGTTTTTAACATTTTCTTTATGACATAATTATTTTTAACTTTTTTCATGTGATGAATTTATTCAACAAATATTTATTGATTTCCCTTTATAGGGAGCTTCTATTCTAGAGGGTATGTTTGTTTACATATAGAATTTCAAATATGAAACATTCAGACCAATGGTATTATTCTTAATGATTCAAGTTAGCTATTAATTCTTAATGATTAATGCTGAAGTTGGAGAGGGAATGTGTCTGCTGAGTGCAAGCATGTTGGAACTATATTTCATCTAAGAATTTCTAATTATAAATTAAATTAAGATGCAGTGTAATTTTGTATCATGAGTATGGAGGGAACATGGTCTCACAGAGAGTGCTCTGTGGAGCTTCCGGTTTGAATATTGTCTTCAAACTCATAACCTTTCACACAACTTATTCAAAAAAAATCACATAACCTTTTTGAACTTTGCTTTGAAATGGAAATATTACTTGCAGGCTGCTGTGGAATTTCGAGGTGAAGTATAGGTAAAATTCTTTACATGTAATAGTTGCTCAATAAGTGGTAACTATTTATACTAGTATTGACTATCACCGGCTTCAGTTTTAACACATGTTAATTTGCAATTCTTTCTTTGCATGCTTTGCCCTACCCACAAGACTACCCACTCCCCCAGGGCAGAAACCCTTATCAGTCTCTTTTTGAATCCTTAGCTCCCAGCACACAGGCAATGGCACCCCACTCCAGTACTCTAGCCTGGAAAATCCCATGGACGGAGGAGCCTGGTAGGCTGCAGTCCATGGGGTCGCCAAGAGTTGGACACAACTGAGCGACTTCACTTTCACTTTTTATTTCCATGCATTGGAGAAGGAAATGGCAACCCACTCCAGTATTCTTGCCTGGAGAATCCCAGGGATGGGGGAGCCTGGTGGGCTGCCGTCTATGGGGTCGCACAGAGTCAGACACCACTGAAGTGACTTAGCAGCAGCACACAGTAAGCCTTGGATACATGTTTGAAAGAAAGAGTGTTCTCTCTTTCACTAGTTCCTTATTGGCCAGCATATTTATGTAACATGCTCAAATACATCAACATGTCTCAATTATGAGACATTGCTAATGAGAAAAGGGCTGGCTGCTTCTCTCTTGTAGAGTGGAAAATTGCTGATCAATTACCTTCTTCAGGTGTCAATGTGTATCTGGTTAATGGTATCATTTATATGTGACCTATGAATAAAATACATTACTTAAAAGATTTTGTTTTCTTGATTCTCATTGTAGGTGGAGGTATTAAATACTTCTATTTTTTTTTTAATTTATTTATTTATTTTTAATTTTTACTTTACAATTCTGTATTGGTTTTGGCATAGATTGACATGAATCCACCACAGGTGTACATGCGTTCCCAAACATGAACCCCCCTCCCACCCCCCTCCCCACAACATCTCTCTGGGTCATCCCCGCGCGTCAGCCCCAAGCGTGTCATATCCTGCATCAGACATAGACTGGCATTTCGATTCTTACATGTTATTATACATGTTTCAATGCCATTCTCTCAAATCATCACACCCTCTCCCTCTCCCTCTGAGTCCAGAAGTCCGCTATACACATCTGTGTCTTTTTTGCTGTCCTGCATACAGGGTCATCATTGCCATCTTCCTAAATTCCATATATATGTGTTAGTATACTGTATTGGTGTTTTTCTTTCTGGCTCACTTCGCTCTGTATAATTGGCTCTAGTTTCATCCATCTCATCAGAACTGATTCAAATGTATTCTTTTTAATGGCTGAGTAATACTCCATTGTGTATATGTACCACAGCTTTCTTATCCATTCATCTACTGATGGACATCTAGGTTGTTTCCATGTCCTGGCTATTATAAACAGTGCTGCGATGAACATTGGGGTACATGTGTTTCTTTTTTTAAAGATGTGTGTGTGCTTAGTTGCTCAGTTGTGTCCGACTCTTTGCGACCCCATGGACTGTAGTGAGCCAGGCTCCTCTGTCCATGGGGATTCCCCAGGCAAGAATACTGGAGTGAGTTGCCATGCCCTCCTCCAGGAGATCTTCCTGACCCAGGGATCAAACCCAGGTCTCCTGAATTGCAGGTGGATTCTTTACCATCTGAGCAACCAGGGAAACCATTTTTAAAGATATTCTGCCTTAATGATGAGAAGGGAGGAAGCAAAATAATAGCTGTTTTATAAAAATAAGGAACAAATGAATTGTGTAATAAAAATATTCTTTCCTTAAAAATCTAGTAAAAAAAGAATTACAAATCCGTTTCTCAGTATTTTGGGGGGGTCCTAAAGGATGTTGCAAGTTTTACAAAAAGTGATCATCAAGTGATATTTTTAAATGAAAGTAAAGTTTGCCAAAGGGTTTTTCAGTGTGGTCGCTGCTCTGTGACTGGCAGGCAGCCAGGCTCAAGAAGCCATGAACCACGGTGAAATTCAGAAACATATAGGTTCCTGGTTGATCATCCATGTCTGGTTTTTAATTGTTGTGTTGACAACTCACACGGTTGTGAGGATACAGTGTGCCATCCAATATTTGCTGAACTCATGGTTATCCCTTTGATTTGTCTTACAAATGTTGTCTACCACATGTGAAGGCAAGTAGTTCCTTCTCAGTTTACATGGCAAACATTTCATCATGGTGTAATATTACTTACATGTTGAAAAAGGGATTATAGATGAGAAACAAGATCAAATTATATAAAAGAATGAGTGCTGAGTGCTAAGTTGCTTCCGTCATGTCTGATTCTTTGTGACCCTATGGACTATAGCATGCCAGGTTCCCCGTCCATGGGATTCTCTAAGCAAGAATACTAACTAGAGTGGGTTACTATGCTCTTCTCCAGGGCATCTTCCCAACCCAGGGACTAAACCCATGTCTCTTAGTCTCCTGCATTGACAGGGGGATTTTTTTTTACCCCTAGCACCACCTGGAAGATCGATCAACGTTTAAAGCAATGCTTACCATGTATTGCTTCAGACAGTGGCTACAATGATGTTTGTATTAATTCATTTTTAATTGGAGTATAATTGATTTACAATGCTGTGTTAGTGAAGTTATTTGACCTGTGGCATCTATAGAGCAAAGAGCAAGCTTTGCAAAAGATCATGAAATTGCAGTTTATTTTCACTATAATAGTTTCTCTTGTTCTCAGGCATCTCTTGCTTTATTTAACCCAATACAAAGTCATTTTCTTTTGGTATCTTAGTTCTAAAACCTAATAAAAGAAAAATAGTTATAATTATTTCAGACTTATGTTCACCAACTAATCCTAATATGCTTGGCCAAATGTCATCTAAATATGTCCATTTGTTATGGTTTTTAGGTATTTACCTTATCATTTTCTATTACTATAGCTGCTTTTGGTAATGTCTTTATCTATGATTTAAATAGTTTTCTTCTTTTAGCTTCTAATTAGAGACAAACTCAAAATTTTGGAGTTTGCTCAAGTTTCATATTTCCTTCATTTCTCTCTTTGTCCCAATATACCATAGCAGTGCTTTTCCCTTATCTACCAGAGCGTTATTTTTTTTACTGTAAAAATGGAGCTTATTCTCTTTAGGTTAATAGACTGCTTTTGTTTTTCTGCCAAAACTGAAGGCTTGAAAACTTATACCAAGTCTGCTATATTCATAAAATATCATTACCTTGATCAAATAGAACAGCTCTTTCTGAAGCATTTCTTATAATTATGTAATTTTTTTCGTATTTAGAAACACTTTCTTTTCCATCTCAAATGGCCCAGTGTCATTAGAGGCATCTTCTCTACCACTATACTGCCAGAAACCTAACGGGTGAGAAGCCATCTCTGGGACTCACACTCACAGAGGGCTCTGTTTCTGCCCTCTTTCAGCTGGTCTCCTCAGGAGACAAGGAATTCACAGCCCGTATGGATGTGCCCACCTGGAGACCACATGCCCCTTCCAGCCCACATTTTAAGTCCATGGGGCCCAAGAACTCCAAACGGCCTCAGGCCTGCCTCCTGGGCCTATGCAGGCCTCTTCCCTCATCCATCCTCAAGAGACAGAGACCTGCTGGGCGGCTCGGGGGCAGCTGTTCAGGTGTGTGTGAGGGTGGATCTTGCATGTGGAGGCTGGAGTGGTCTCGAGCAGCCCCTCACAGTGAGCAGAGGAGCAGAGGCTGGGGCGAGGAGTGAGGTGGGGATGGCTCTTCTCACACCACCATGGCTCCTCACGGAACTTCAGGAGGCCAGGCATTCTAAGCTCAGACCTTCCTGCCCAGTCATTATGGCGCTCTGCTGTCACGACAGGAGGACAGGGACATTTTGTTTCACAGTGTGTTCACTCAACTTATATATTTTAACCAATTAGGTATAAGGCCTGTGGGCCCCCATTTGTACTCTTGTCCTGAGACTTGAAAACATTTAGGGTCAGAGTTGCTCTGCCAAGTCCCTTCTTTATTACTGAGGTCAGCAGAGGGGCCTTGAAGCATAGACCCTCCATTGTCTTCTCCACTTTAAACTCAGATGGCGATGCTAAGAAATGAATTTTTAAGTATGATTACACTGAAGTCTACTGGAAGCCCCCTTATCTTTTTCTTTCATTCCTTCCCTGATTTTAGATGAATGCAAATTGAAATGGTAGATAACCAAATATTTAATGGTGCTGCGTGCTAGGCAGAGAAGGGAAGGGAAAGTGAAGGCAGAAATTAGCAGACTTTGGCCAGCCTCACTAAATACCCACTGTCCGACTGGTGTTTGTGTCCCCTGTGTAGCATTTGTACTTGAGTGTGAAGTAAGTTGGGATTCTGCAGTTGAGGAGAATGAGGTACAACCTGAGATTCCACGGGATGCTGCATTTGCCCGTGTCTCAGGCTCCATAGAGACACTGATAACAAATTGTTTGTTACATTCCACATTTCATATTTCCACTGATTCACCACATAGTTGTTTTCTCCCCATTGTTGCATAAAAACTTGAAGTGAAAATGACAGTGAATTGGGTTTTTCACTCCTCCTGAGGAAAATAACTTTTAAAGGGTCATATGCTTTGTACATATTCTTACACATGACATCATTGTCTTCCCCACACATAAAGTCACATTCTTCTCCATTCAATAGATGTACTACGAAGAAGACTCACCGTTTTCTATTTCAATTGGCCACATTCAAATGGAACCAAGCAATCTGTTGATAGATACACTGGTTATACTTAGAGCCAGTGTCTACATTTACAAATTTAAGTGCCTACAGTTAAATGCCTACAATTACATTTTTTTTTCTTTTTCTGGCTTTTGAAACCTAATTTTTTAGAGGTTTGAAAGGGATTGGCAGTAGGTGATTTTCCTTCTTTTTCAAGCTTAGAGCCAGAAATATGACCATAAGTAGGCTTAGTTACTGTTAAAGAAGGATTAAACACATTAAGATGTTACTTGAAAAAAGTCAGGAAAGGAAGATGATGATCAAGGGACTGCAGTTCTTACCTGTGATTCACTTCAATTCTACTTTAGTTTTCCACTTCAAAAAACTATATTAACACAGAGCTGGTTCTTGTTCTAGGTATCATTATTATGGGATTGGCATCAAAGAGAGTAGTGCATATTACCATTCCGTTTATTCTGGAAAAGGCCTGACAAGGTAGAGTCCTGCTATCTTTAAGACAAGTTCTCTGAATGTCTTTAAATAATATATATCGAATAAAATGACTTGCTAATTTTGTTTATTGAAATGTTTTCCTTTCAGCATCAGACTGTAATTTTAACTTTGTATGGACACTTACAATGACTGGGCAATTTATGTAATTTGCAGTCATTAATGAGAAATTAATGGTGAGCCAGGTGTCCCAGAGAGATGTAAAAGAGAAACCAGGGAAGCAGAATTGCTTTTAAATTATTTGCTTCTAAGGCTAAATTGATTTTCAAGCTAGATTCAATAAAATAAAGACAGAAAATGTATTTTTTTCTATGTGATAACCTGCTTTAAAGATGCTTTGGCCAGTATCTTATGAGAATGAAAAGCTTATTCATCTCTAGTCACATATGCTCTGATATATCAGCTTACTTTAGCATGATAAAGCTTCTGACCCCAGCTACTGAGTCTCTGTGAAGGAAAAAAATACAAATGAATATAAAGAACATGTTGCTCTAATCTGCCATCAACTCTCAGGAGGATATTATTGACAAGTAAGGTGGCATCCAATGAAACCAGTGATAATACGCAATTATTATTTTTTAAAAATTAGAACTCCAAATGATTAAATCTGCATCTGAAATTTCTTTATGGTATGATTTACCAATAACTGCTCTAACTCTCAAAATAATGATTTATTTTTAAAAGTAAGGTATGTTATGGAAAAACAAATAACTTTAGTCACCTGAGTCATACTAAGATGAACTCAGATACTATAGAGAACTTAATGGCAGCTTATTAACCACTGCTTGCTGTGAAGTGAAAATACAGGTTAGAACACACAAATGCTTCATATTGTGTGCCTTCATTTGTCTCAATTCTTACCTGACTGCTCAATATCCTTTATTCTACTTTCCCTTAGAGGCTTGGGTCCCTTTGAAAATCAGACACATTTCTCTAGATTTATTTCACTAGTCGTGGTATAAAGTTACTACTTTTGTAGGTCCTCTGCATATCCTTGATAGCTATAACTGTATATGTATTTTTAATTACTGAAAAATGTTCTTATTTTTAAGGTTTTCTGGAAGCAAGCTGAAGAATGAGGTAAGAATTATTTTCATTTATATTGTATATCGTTATAACATGTATTACAATCTTAACAACAGGGTTATTCATCCTTATTGGCAAATATAGAAATAAATGTTATTTATTAAGAGTGCCTTGAATGGCTGAGCACTTCAGACAGAGTTAAATTAGATTTGGGGCAACCAGCGATTCTTTACATGGACCTACTGAACCTCCAATTAACCTAGCAGGGGGAATTTTTCAATTATTCTCATCTAATAATAGATACTAGAAGGGTTATTTTTTTAAAGACCACCATTGATCCAAGAAATTTTTATTTAAATTTAAAAAAGCCTAAAGCTGAGGATATGGGAAAAACTGGTGTTTGGAGTCTATAAACCCCTATTTAGACAAAACCTTTAATAGTTGTCAAGAACCCAAATGTTATGCTGTGATGTTTGACCGTGTGTGTGTGATGTTGCTGCTCTGTTCTGCACTGGGAGTGATGGCAGGGTGTGGCAGAGGTGGGAGCCCAGGAGAAAGGGCCCAGCACACACACAGCACACACTTTCTCACTCAACACACACTTTCTCTGTAGACTCCCCTCCCCCTTCTCACTCCCAACCAAAGAACAGGTCAACAAACTGACTTTATCTAAATGACTTAAACTACCATTAGAGACTGCATGGCTAATTAGGCACATGATCAGGTCTTCATTAGCCTCAAGTTAACTAATCATTAAAGGAGGTGCCACAGAACCCGGGCCCGTGGCAATGCGTTGTGTGGTCCATCTGGACCTGAGGGAAATTGTAACTCCATTAGTTTGGTAAAATGATGCAAGCATATTAAGAAATAATATAAAAACCCCCAATCTTCTGAAATGACCAATTTCTTCCCACAAATGCTTTTATACAGTTAATGGCTAATTACATAATAAAATCCTCCAGATTGCTTTTTTTTATCAATGAAATAATAGCTCTTTATTAGATAAACAGTTGTGAAAGTGCAAAAATATTGACTTAGAAATACACTTCAGTTGACTGAAGTTTATGTCAATAGGGAGTTTAAATCATTTCTCTCAGGTGTTCCTTCTACTGTTTTGAAGAGCTGGTGGTACCATCAGTCCATTAGCTGGTACAGCATGCAGGTGGCAAGCCTCGCTTTATCGAGTAAAAGAAAATTTTTTCTCATGTCTACTTCTTCCTGCTTAAAAGAGCACAATAAAAACTCGGGTATAGATTTTGTTAATAAAGTAAAAACAAATTTTCGATTAGGCTATCCAGCCTATTTTTCTAACCTGAAGCAATAATAGAGTATAATTATTGTGATTATTATATAAATGAACACAGTTAAGGGCCGTCTAAAAGCTTGAAAATATTCTTTTTGTTGTTCAGTCACTAAGTCATGTCTGGCTTTTTGTGACCCCATGGACTGCAGCATGCCAGACTTCCCTGTCCCTCACTATATCCTGGAGCTTGCTCAAACTCATGTTTATTGAGTCAGTGATGTCATCCAACCATCTTGTCCTCTGTTGCCCCCTTCTCCTCTTGCCCTCAATCTTTCCCAGCATCAGGGTCTTTCCCAATGAGTCTAAATACTTTTTAAAAATTATGATAAGATACTTGTTTAACAAAGTTGAAATTTTAAAAAACTGTTTTGTATTTGAAGTGACCAACCATCAGTTTGCTCAGGATGTGAAACTTTCAGATCCTTCAGGTCATTTAAGCATTAAGAATGGTGAGGTAGGGAAAATAGGTAATAATATTGCCAATTTACAGCTAAGGAAACTGCAATGTATTTGTTTTCTTACAAATTCAAAATGAAATTCTATTTTTTAAACCCATGGTTGAAATGGTAACTGATAGATATGTGGTATTATAGGTATACGGGAACAAAATTGTGAACGGATAAGTTTGATCCTATATAGTGTAGCAGAAAAACGTACCTTGAGCAAGTAATCATAACTAATTATAAAGAGTGTCTTGAGAGTTAACCTAGTATAAGTGATTAAGGACATTTCCCACAGGAAGTAACATTCAAAGATAGAACTGAGATAAGTAGGATTTGGAGGAGGAGGAGGAGAAGAGTGGTCCAGACAGATGGAACATAGATTAGGATTTCTCAGCCTTAGTACCACTGACATTTCAGGCCAGATAATTCTGTCTAGTGGGAGATGTCCTATGCATTTGTAGGATATTTCAACATCACAGAGTCTCTGGTTTCTATCCATCAGATCCAATAGCTCTCCCTCCACCTCACTGTGAAAACCAAAAATGACTCTGATGTTGCCAAATATTAAAAACCAACAAAGAGGAAGGCAAACAAAAGGCGCATCATGCTATAGATACATGGATAGTCTGGATAAGAAAATATCCAAATAAGGATAAAAGCCCAAAGGATGGAGAGAAATGACTGATTTTAGCCTAGAAGTACTGGAAGACAAGCAGGTAGAAAGAATAGAAAGACGAAGGGCTCAGTTTGGAACTTGTTATATATGATGCTGTGTCCGACTCTTTGTGACCCCATGGACTGCAGCCCGCCAGGCTCCTCTGTCCATAGAACTCTCCAGGCAAGAATACTGAAGTGGGTAGCCATTCTCTTCTCCAGGGGATCTTCCCGACCCAGGGAATGAACCCAAATCTCCTGCATTGCAAGCAGATTCTTTACTGTCTGAGCCACCAGGAAGCCACCCTGGAGAAGACCCTGATCCTGAGAAAGACTGAGGGTGAGAGGAGAGGGTGACAGAGGAGGAGATGGTTGTATAGCATCAGCAACTCAACAAACATGAGTTTGAGCCAACTCTGAGCGATAGTGAAGAACAGGGAAGTCTGATTTGCTACAGTCTGTGGGGTTGCGAAGAGCCGGACATGACCTAGTGGCTGAGCAACAACAAATATTTGATGTGTTTATAAAATATCCAGTGTATACTTGAAGTGAGCAGTTGGATATATATGACTGGATGAGAGGATTTAGGTATTTAGTTTGATGGTGATTGAAGTCATGGTAAAGGGTAAACACATTTAGGGAGAAAATAAATGAGAAGAAAAAAACATTATGAGAAAAGAGTTGTGAAAAGTGGGAACGAAGAACAAGAGGAGAATCCAGAGAGGGAAGAGAAAGGAGAAATAGTGGCACAGAAGCCAGGAGAAAAGAGTGCTTCCAAGGGAAGGGAATGCTTGCTGCTATCAAAAGGGGCTAAAGGGCCATCAAGATACGGATTGGAAAAGGTCTATGGAATGAGTTAAGTACAGATAATAACTGCAGGGAGAACATTTTCAGTGCTAGGGTTTCATTGGTTTGTGAGAGAGCTAAGGTTTGATTGATTTGTAAAATGAGTGGGCAGTAGAATTGAATGCAGAAAACAGTCAGGATGGGGTGGGCTTGACAATTAGTTCAGAAGGAAGATTGAACTATGGTTGTACTGTTGATAAAACATAGAGACTGAAGATGTGAAAGAGAGTTGAGAGTACAGGGTCACTGAAGAGATGGGCAAGGAAGAGCTTTGGAGTGGAGGAAGTGGCCCTAGAGAGAAGGACATTTATTTCATTGAAACTGGAAAGAGGAATGGGTTAGTTGAGATGAAGTGGGTTTGTGGATTTTGTGGCAGGAAATTGAGAGAGTTTGGTGGTTTTGGTTTCCTCTCTGAGGTATCAGCAGTCAGGTCATTTTCTGTGAGTGAAATCTTGGTAGTGGGTAGTAGAGGTCTGAAGAACTTTGAGGTCCCAGCTCTTCTCAGTCAGGATTTCCAGAGAGAATGTAGTCTTAATGCCCCAAGACATCCATTGTATGTAGGGAATGAGCTCTTTTATGCATCTGGAATTGTACTAGCCAAGTGCTTTCCTTGGGAGAACTGAGGAAATGGTCATTCAAATTGTTTTCTACAGAACTTTTCTCACAGATTCCCTGTTGAGAGAGATGGGAACAGTCTCTGGGGAAGACAGGAAAGGCAGAACATTGTAAAATGTAAATTTCAGGAAACAGCAGAAACGCAAAATATTTGGGAGTAATCAAAAGAAAAGGGATCCCTGGTGGCTCAGATGGTAAAGAATCTGCCTGCAAAGCAGGAGACCCAGGTTCAATCCCTGGGTTGGGAAGATCCTCTGAAAAAGGGAATGGCTACCCTGTGTCAATTCTTCCTTAAATTTAGACATTTAATACTCTATTTAAAAATTTGAGAGGGAGGTGGGAGGGGGGTTCAGGATGGGGAACACGTATACACCTGTGGCAGATTCATGTTGATATATGGCAAAACCAATACAATATTGTAAAGTAGCCTCCAATTAAAATAAATAAATTTATATTTAAAAAATTTGAATGAGCAGTTATTTTGGGAAATTAACTTGATCTAAAAGGATATATGGGGTTTCCCAGGTTGCTCAGTGGTAAAGAATCCACCTGCCAATGCAGGAGACGCAAAGACACACGTTCAATGCCTGGATGGGGAAGATTCCTGGCAGTAGGAAATGGCAACTCACTGTAGTGTTCTTGTCTGGAAAATTCCATGGACGAAGGAGCCTGGCAGGCTACAGTCCATGTGGTCACAATCAGTATGACACGACTCAGTGACTGAGCATGCACACACGCACAAAAGAGATATAGGAAGTAATAGTTGAGAGAAGTATAAAGAATAATCAAAGGAGACTTGCCTGGCAGATATCAAAATTATGACAGTATTATACTGACTCAAATGTAGGTAGAACAAATCTACAGCAGAGATTAGATACCTGAAAAAAGGCCCAAGTGTATGTAATAATTTAGTGTGTAAGAAAGGACACATTATACCCAATGAAGGAAGAAGTATTTTTCGATGAATTGTCATAATTCCTTTATGGAAGGAGAGAGAGTACCAAATAAATAAATAAAATTCTTCAGGGCATGATGTTAGAAAAATGGTCTACGTTGGGAAAAAAATTCTAAAGCTTATATCTTTATGAAGTTCATGTAAGTTATTAATATAAAAATAATAATTAGAAGGAAATATATCTACCTCATTTCTGAAGGGAGAATAACTTTTTAAGCATGAAAACAGTTTAAGAAATTTCAAAGGGAAAAAAATGAAAACATGAAAATGAAAAATTCTTTAAATCAAAGTGTCATATACAAAATCTGAAGTCAACAAAAGACAATGGGAAGATATTAGTCCATTGTCACATGGAAATATGACAATAGGAAAATATCTCTACTACATGAAGAAATACTAGCAATTTATTTAAAAAATAGGAGGGTCTCAATAACAGTTTTTAAAAAAGACATGAATAGACAAAACACACGAGGAAGAAAAGGCCAATAAATGCATGAAAATGAACTACCAAATAAATTTAAATTAATATTTTAAATAATGAATTATCAAATATAAAAATTATTATTAAGCTCGTAAAAGTATGGTGAGATAAGGTCTTTCACATCCTGCTGGTGAAGACAGAACAAATTTTCTGGAAGATCATTGCAAGATCTATGTTCAAATCTTAAGTGTTCATACTCTTTCTCCCACTAATTTCACCTTTGTATGAATCTCACATAAAGAAATAATAGAAAATGCAAACAAAATATTATGTACAAAATTGTTATTAACTATGGTATAAAACATATCAATCTAAATGACTAATAATAAAAAATGGTCACATAATTTGTAAGACTTTTATAGGACTGAATATCATATCATTTATTAAAGACTTTTAATGACATGGAGGAGTGTTAGAAAGAAAAACAGGATGCAAAAACAGATATATGTTTATATGGCTTCAAATATGTAAAATGTATAACATAAATCTGGATATATATCATATATAGTGATAGAGGATTAATGTCTACAAATACTATGCTATGCAGTGTGGCAGCCACTAGCCACAAATGACTATTAATTACACAAAATAAAATATTCAGTTTCTTTGTCACATTATTTACATTTCAAGTGCTGGCTAGTGAATATTGTATTTGAACAGTGCAGATAATAGAACATTTTCCCCATCCCAGAAAGTTCTATCAGATGGCACTATTTTAGAGTGTGTTCAGCTCAATAATAAAAATTGTCTGAGCCACAAGAGAAGCCCAATAAAAAGACCACCCAATAGAAATACAGTAAAGTATAGGAACAGGCAAGTCACCAAGATGAAAAAGAATGACATACTTAGTGCTGGTGCTCACGGTGCCTGTTCTGATTGACCAGGTTCTATAATGTGTGCGTGCGTGTGTGCTAAGTTGCTTCAGCCGTGTCTGACTCTGTGTGACCGCATGGACTGAAGCCCACCAGGCTGCTCTGTCCATGGGATTCTCCAGGCAAGAATCCTGGAGTGGGGTGCCTTGCCCTTCCTCAGGGGATCTTCCTGACCCAGGGATCGAACCTGTGTTTCCTGTAGCTCCTGCACTGCAAGCAGATTTTTTACCACTGAGCCACTGGGGAAGCCCTCTATAATGTGTAGTCAATAAATATTTTGAATACCATCCTGCCGATAAATATGTCTATTTTTAAATCAAGAAAATGAACATTAAAATCTTAATGAGTAGTCATTTTACTATTACTTAACTAGCAGCAATTAAAACTATTAAAATATAGCCTTGTTAAGAATGGGAGCTAAGAAGCTTTTCTAAATGGTAGAAGGGGCAATACCTAATAAAACAGAAAGTTCACACACATTATGACTGCCTTCCTAGAGAAACCTTCACACTGTGCACAAGAAGGCATGTATGTGGATGTTCATTGCAGTATTGTCTATAATTTCAGAATACCAAAAAATAAAATTCCATTATGATATAGTAGGAAAATAAAATATTATATATTTAGGAAAATACTACACTGCTTTGGAAATGAGTGAACTATTGCCTTAAGAATCAAATTAGGTTTATCTCGAATACTTAAAGTTGTGAGCAAAAAGCTCATTGAATATAGAAAAATACATACTATATGGTACCAGTTTTAAAGCAATGCTGCTGCTGCTGCTAGTATATGTTATTTAAAAGCATTTACATATGAGGTAAATTTTCAAAGGTTTGTATAGTAATGATATAAACCAAATCCAGAACATTAATTATTCCTTATGAGGGGGATGGGAATGAAATTAGAAAGGGCAACAGAGGCCACATTAGTATTTCAAATGTCTGATGTCTCAGGACAGTAAGTATGAGTATTTATTACTTTTTATATATACCTTCTTTTAAGTTTTAAATGGCTCACAATATAAAAGTGAACAAAATCAATGGCAACAAAAGCAAAACAAAACATGGAGAGGAAATTAAGAGCCATTATCAACCAGCAGCATGAATTTTGATTGTTTAAAATGTTTTATTCATAAATATAGTGGTTCACATTTCAAAAATACCTTAGAGAAAATCTCAGAACCCTTTAATTGCTAGGAATAAACAAACAAATGAAGCCTAGTTTTGACACTTTGTCCTGGTCAAAGAAAACTTTTCCTATGAATCTTCCAGTGTGGGTCCAATTTTGTTTTCAGTGGCTCTGGTAATGAAGTTGCCATTATTTCCTAAGAAATAGTCCCTTGATTTCACACACTATTTTAACCAGGAAGTTTCCCTGATAGCCTTCTCCTTAATATCAACCATTCATGACCAGTTTAACAACTTTGTACCAAGATAAATAGCAAATCCTCCCTCCTTGGTATATGCTTTTCAAATATTTGTAGACTGTTATCATGTTCTCTTTTAGTCATCACTTAACCAAACTGTGCAGCTTAAATCCTTTAATCTTTCCTCATAAATCAGACCCTCTTGCTTCTAATCATATTGTTTCTTTTCTGTAGGTTCCTTCTTGTTTTCTTTTGGAAATAAGATTCCTAATCGTTCAAGAGTAGTGAAGTCATCAGTTGAGAGAAAAAAAGAAAAAGAAACAGACCTCCATAGCTGGTCTAAGATTTGGCACCTCGTTTACTGCAATTAAAATAACCTCCTAGTGGAATTAAAATGAACATCTAATTTTTCCCAGTTTATCAATCTCTCCTTTCTTTTTGTGTTATAGGTCCTAGACAGAATATTATCATTTGATTTATACCAGCTTTGTACACGTTTGTTAACATATCCAGGCAAATTTAATTTTTAACTTTTTTTCTTTAGGCACTCTTCCCCCTGTTGATGTTCCCTGTGTTGCTAGCTTCTATCACAAAACTATCATTTATCAACATGAGAATTTTAAATAATAGTTAAAAGACATATACTCTGTTCCTTAATATGTGTTTCCATAGCACTCTAACATTTTTATTGGGAAATTTATTGTAACACAGGCACACAAACGGAGTTTTTAAAATAAGCCTAAGATAAAAATTCATGACCTACCTCACTGTTTAAAAGAGAAAAGTCCTCTTTATGCCCTCACCACAATCACTTCTGGTCCCTACCAAATATTACTGCTCACAGAATTTGGTGCTAATTACTCCGTTGTCATTCATTAAAGTTTATCACTTATGAATGTATACCAGCAATATTAAACAATGCAGTGATGATTGTACTTAGTACCATCTTTTGAAATGATTAAAATAGTAAATATTATATATTGTTTATCATTGTCCAATTTGTTATCACCAATGCATTATTTATTATTGGCCCTACATAAAAATGGATTCACTTTTTCTATGACTTTCTGGCCTCATTCAACATTAGGTTTTGTAATTCGTCAATGTTAATATCTGTAGGCATTCTCCACAAACGAAACCAACAATCAGTTGCGACCTATGAGTGTGTGCGTGCATGTTCAGTCATCTGACCCTTTGCAACCCCGAGGACTGTAGCTCCCTAGGCTCTTCTGTCCATGAGGTTTCCTAGGCAAGAATACTGAAGTGGGTTGCCATTTCCTCCACCAGGACATCTTCCCGACCCAGGGATCCAACCCGCGCCTCCTACATCTCCTAACAGTGCTAAAGGCAGGTTCTTTAACACTGAGCCATCTGGGAAGCCTCTGCTAAGGCTCTGGTTCCGTCATGACTTTGTATTCTTACTCTCTCTTTATGTGTGGGTTTCTTGCGGGTACATTAGAATTGCAGTATTATATGTTACTTATTTGTCACTTTTTCTGACTTTCAGAAAACTACCAGAGGGTGCTTCGTGGCTTAGTCATGTCTGACTCTTTGCAACCCTTTGGACTATAGCCCACTAGGCTCCTCTGTTCATGGGATTTTCCAGGCAGGAGTACTGGAGTAGGTTGCTATTTGCTTCTCCAGCCTTTGAAGGGTGCTTTCCAAAAGATTCAAAATAAAACAAGTACCTGAATTTGGCAGAAGGAGGGAGGTTGAGATGGGAAAATCCTGAGTACTAGTTTGGGAATATGAAGAGTTAGGCTTCAATCACAATTTTACCACTAATTATCTCTGAGGCATAATAAATTAAAACTTCTTACCATCTCATTTATTTAATCCATAAATGATTTGGTAATTCATAAGTGAATTTGGCAATTTCTGACACTTTCATATTAAAGTAATTTCAGTAGCCTAAAAGTAGCTCTTTAAAACATGTCATTAACAAATGTAAACTCGTGAACTAAAATTTCTAAAAGTTATGAAAACTGAAAAAGTGTCTAAAACTAAAATCCAAAGTAAAGGAAAAATGCCCTGACTATGAAACTGTGTATGATTTGGCAACAGTAATTCTGCTAAAATATCTAGTTTTCCAGGTATTTAATCTAATAAACAGTTTACCCAAACCTCCTGACTTTTTATGGTTTGAAAGATAAAGAAGAATGAAATTTTGTAGGTTTTATATTGTTAGAATTGTATATTGTAGAATTGTCTGTCATTATCAAATAGTTGATAATGATTTATTTCTTTTCATTTTTTAAATTATAGGGTGGCTTCACTCGTAAATATTCGCTTAGCTCAAAAACTGGAACACTTCTTCCAGAATTCCCCAGCGCTCAACACCTTGTGTACCAAGGATGCCTTTCTAAGGACAAGGTATCAATTAAAGATACTTCTCTATTGATTTTCTGATATGTTGGTTCCATATCTCAATTTGCTGGGAATCTCATGGCACTCGTGGGAAACAGAAATCTGCATAATCAAACATAATTGACTGATTTATAGGAGGGACAAATGTTTACTAACATCGATTCAGGCCTTTCCAATTAATTATTTACCATCTCCCTGATAGTATATTATCAGAAGGTGGTATAATAAACCTCAAAAGACTAAAGTTTATTTTTTATTTAAAACTCAGTATCAAGGAAGAATGTCCTAGAAGGTGCCTATCATGTGCAATTTCTTTCATTTTAAGTGTTATATTTTCTACTAGCACCATTTCATTTCAGTAATTAGTCATCAACCACTTCTCTAGGACAGAATTTGTTCCTATCACTGAGGGGGAGATACCTTACTCAAAGATTCCAAAGATTCTTCTCAATTATAAAACTCTGTGCTCTGTTGCAAAATTTTTTGAAAGTTAAAGAAGAAACAGTTTCCTGAAACTCAGTTTATAAAATAAATTGCAATGCTTATGTAGTAAAGTCTAACGCTAAATGCTCCCCTATTTCTAAACTTCTAGAGGCATTTGCTGGGTATCTGCTGGCTGACTAATAGCAAGATCCATTATTATATAAGAGCATAAAGATTTCTACATTCTTTTCAACTAAAGTTCATTTTCTATTAGCATTTGAGAAGATATCTTTCAGAGTATATTTAAGTCAGTTCATATTTTTAAGGTGCAAAGACAGATGAATATGATTAACAATGTCCAGCTGTATTTAGTAATGGGCATTTGTAGAAACTGGAAATAAAAATGACATGCTGTAAAAAGGTCTATTCATAGATAAGTAGAGATGCACAGTAACTTCATTCTAATTCATAATAATGACAGACTTATTTTCCCAGTTAGGAATAGGCAAAATATTGAACGCAGTTCTCAGATCCAGGCAAGCCTCCTAAATGTCCACTTCCTACTGTGCTCCTCTCCCATCACATTTCTCAAGGTCATCACATCATCTTTTAACCTATGGAAATAATATGATATTCTCACTTCAGATTGGAGACACTTCCAGTAAATGTTAACATGTGACAATTTGTGGGGGAACTTGTGGAAATCTGCGGGACCTTGGGGAACACAGTTCTTTGGGGGAGGGTATTGTTGGCTCACCTTTGTGGAGAGGATGGCTCACATGCAAACATATCAAGAAGATGTTTACTGTGTAAATATACCAGGTGAGGAGGGTAGACGGAGAGAGTAAGAAAAAAAGAAGTGAGGAACATGTTCCAGTAGTTTATTTCAGCCTTATCTAACCTCCAAGGAATTCCTTATCTGTCAACTTGAAAAACTGGTCTGTAGATCATTTCTCACTCAGTATTCAAGATGCTTAAATAAGCTCTGGTTTCTAAATTCATTCCCAGTGGTCCCCATCATGAGCCCCATACTTCCCTTTGTCCTTTGAGGACAGCTGAGCCCTGCCTTTTACCTTCCTAGACAGTAGCCAAGTTCCCCAGGTAACGTGTCAGTTCATAGAAAGAGGGGTGTGGCTGAGGCTGAACACTTTTAAGCACCTACTTTCTTGAGGCAGATACGATGGAGGCTGCCTAGTGAGAAGCTGACCCCAGTGAGCGGTGTTTGCTGAAGCTGAGGGACCTGCTTTTTGCCCCCATCAGAGTGTCACTCAAGACAGGTGCTACCCCCTCTCTTGCTCACTGACTTTACTAGAGTGAAGACTTGCCTCTGATTCTACCCTCTATAATGTGATGTATGTTCTCAGAAAATTGAGCAAAATTATGTTTATAAAGACTACAAAGTATGCTACAGTGAAAAGTTCTTACCCTAAGACTGTGTAACTATTAAATAAGCAAAGTACCAATGATAAGATTTAAAATTTTTGATGCTTTCTGTATGGAAGAAAAAAAATTGACACAAATAAATGGAAACACTTGTGAAGATAAAAGTTCACTTTTCTTTAGTGGCTTTCAGGGGTCAAAGGGTTAATTTTTGACAACAGTTATTAATTCCTTTCTATCATTCATGCCGTTCTTATCCTCATTTAAAACTATGTCTTGCGGCCCATCTGAAAATTGTTGCTTAAGGTAAAGAGCATATTTCACTTGCATTAATGGTGACATATCCTGGCAGAGGTGTGTAGTCAGCATACTTCTTTAGAGGTAGATTGGTAATTTGCATGCCATCATTATACAGCTTTACACTAAACCACAGAGATGTCTGATGTTGCTGGCTGCAGAGATAAAGGTTGGAGAGCAAAGAATTGGAGTAGGACACCCCTGTCACCATCACCGCCCTAGATACTATAAAGATAAAAATAGTTAACCATAGATTGTATTATGGATTACTCCAGCCACTTTCATGTGTTAATTTATTTAGTCCTCATAACAACCCGATTAGATATTTACTGTTTTTATGATCTCCATTTTATAGATGAGGAAATTAAAACACATAAATGTTAAGTACTTTGCCCAACATCACATAGCTACTAAGTGGCAGATGAGAGCTAGCATTCAAATCCAGGTATCCTGCAGGCAGAGTTCACACCTCTAACATCTAAGCCTGTTCCTCTGTTCACATAGAACACACAACCTGTAACAGGTAGCAATATTTCTAGTTTATAAAATAAAATTGTTTTGAACATGGGTGTCCCTAGTTTGCCAGAAGATTAACAAGTTCTAACCCTCTGCAAATTGTAAGCTGTTTAAGATTTTCTATCTGTGGATACAAGTATTAGTGTATACATGGAAACAGAATTTTTGCAACAGACATTTAATGTTGAAATCTTTTTTGGCCAACGAGTCATTTAATATTATTAGTAATTTGAGGTAATCCAGTAAGATCTTATACTTTGCATGAGGAAAATTGTTCCATGTGCATCAAGTCTTGTTTTATCTTCCTCAACACCTTATAAGTAATATGTTATTACTACTTGAAGATATAAAGCTTGGGGTCAGAGACTAAGCAACCTGTGCAAAGCAGTGCAGTGGAGCCAACGTTCAGTGTTAGCTGCCTCCACAATCGAAGCTGGAAACCACTGCACCACGCTGCCCAAGCACCTGCTTAATAACACTGTGTGAAGATTTCGTGTATGTTACCATTTTACATTTATTTCTCCAATCAAAGGAGATTTTCTTATTAAGCAGAAAACTACAATGTTGCTTTGACTGATAGTCCCTAAACAATCATTTTTTTCGTTTTTCTTATCACACTGTCCTGCAACTATCCATTTGCTCACCTTTCTCCCTTTACAAGGCAGTGTGCTCCTTAAAATAAGAATTATCCCTTCACCTTTGTTTCCTCAGCATTGAGCACAGTGCTTGGTACATAACAGGAATTTTAACGATCTGCTTGAATATATGAACAAATGTATGCCTGAACAAAATGAAGGCAGCATTGAAAGGGTGCTTTTGTTAAGATTTTTCTTCCTTGATATAGGTTGATACCCTAATAATGATGTACAAAACTCACTGCCAGTGCATCTTGGACAATGCAATAAATGGAAACTTTGAGGAGGTAAGAGTAACAAAGAACACTTTGCTGACTGTATTATATAAACATTCTTTTCTTGTTTTTCATACAAGTTCATGTTAAGGGAAAATGTTAATGTATGTACTCTCTGCTCTCAACTAGATTCAGCATTTCTTATTACACTTTTGGCAAGGAATGCCTGATCATCTTCTTCCCCTGCTTGAAAACCCAGTTATAATTGACATTTTCTGTGTTTGTGACTCAATTCTTTATAAGGTAAGCTCTTTAGGAGGACTTAAATATATATTTCTCATTCCATCTAAACTTTTCAATATGTTTTCAATAAACTTGCTATTTCTAGCTGGAGATACACTATTAATTTTTTCTGATTAGAAAGCAATCAGCTTAATAGTATGCATGTAATAGTGAATGTATTTTAATGTAAATTTATATTAAGTAAAACAAAAATCAGTTTCTGTTTACAGCTAAGAATGATTCTAAATATGACACACTTCCATAAAAACTTACATAATTTTATTAACTGTCTAAGATGTTTTCAGAATAAATAGTGGCTTTTTCACAGTATCAGAGTTTGGGGAAAAGCAGAATTAAGCACTCTTACAGGATTAATAACTTGAAAAATCTGGAACTCTCTAATGTTAGTGCATTAATGATGAATTTTGTTCTTAAGCCAAATAAGAGTCCCTAAGTGTCTACAGAAGGATCAGGAAGGATATCAAAATCAAAGAGGAGATGGTTGGCCACAAAACCAGCCATTCAGCCGGAAAGAGGGTAAAGCTAATTCCCCCAGGAATCTGTTCCCAAGTTAGAGTAGATACAGGTCCAAGCTGAGGGAGAAAACTGTATTACAATTTGGGTATTTTCAATTGAGTCTATCTGCATTAACCTGTTAAATTGTCATAAGGAAAAACAAAAGCTTTCCTTTTAAAACATATTAATAATTTGGGTAAGCAAGAAAACCCAAGCTGGAGCCCTGTTAAGTATTTCGGAGGAAAAATCCATCTAAATTAGTTGCTGCTATTACATTCTCAACTTTGCAGAGAAGTGAAGCAGACCCTAAACAGTCCAGAAGCAACTTTGTACATCAAGAACTGATGGGTGGGCTTGACCTAGGATGAGGGAGCCCATATTTTCATCCTCTGTTCCATTCTTCCTTACTTCAGGATAAGAGAATAGAGTAAGTGCTGTATATTCTCTACCTTTAGTTAAAGTCGAAGAAAAACAAAGGAGAGGAAGGATTGTCTCATTTCTCTAGATCAAATAAGAATATCATCATCTAGAGAGAAATGGTTCAGTTTGCACTAAGTGATTATCTGCAATGTTTAAGACATGAGCAAGTAATCGGAAAGGTGAAAGCAGGTGGTTCCAAAAGTAGGTATAAGACCTGGGCTCCTACACGCATATTTACCAGCAGCAAGGTAAAGCTGTTCTGACCGTCTTTCAGACCTCCAAAAAATATCCGTAAAGCGTGGCTTTCCGCATTGCCAAATGGTCTATTTCTTTGCCTTCAGCACAAAAGTCCAGAGTTTAAGTACCTTTCCATACACAAAGTTTTTCCCACAATGAGCACTGTAAAGAGAATAGTGTATTATAACATGAGCTTTGGCAAGACCTTCATCCCACCTCTAGAGATTGGTCAGCTTTTAGTCCTTAAAACTGTACATAATTACCAAGGCCAGTTCACTGGTGGCGAGCATACCGGGCGTCTACAAAACTGTCTGGTTTTAGTGTTTCATATACATGGACGACATGTGCGTTTTGCTAGTAGGCTACACAGGCCTTTGTAGATGAGTGTTTACTCTCGTTTTGAAATATCTTCTGAAGCCCTCTTGGTCCTCGTCCCCAGGCTGGCCCACTCGGTTTATGGGCCAGCCCAAGGGATCCGTACTGTTCATATATCTGATTCCCCATCTCCTTGATTTATCTGTTTTTCCTGAGCTGGTATCAGTCAGCACTAATTTTTTCTTTCCACTTGTTCTCATCAAGGTCCTATTCACCATCTCACCCATGTTTAAGGTCCAGTCAGTCTAGCCCTTTCTTTTCAGTGTTCCTTATGTTCTGAAAACTAGCACTCTGTACTTGGTATATTCATGTCACCCGCTTAACTGGCATTGCAATATTTCTATAGGCCCCTCCCCTTGCCTTTTACACACACACAAACACACACACACACAGCTCACATATACATTCATTTTAGAGATAAAAGTACAACTTTCAGAAATGAGTTAACATATTATTCTCTGGAAAGCTCGGAATAAAAAGTAGCTGACAAAGAGTAAGTGTGTCTCTACAGAAATATTAAGTAAGGTTTTATGTTAACTCTCTTTTGCTGTGATTAAGGTTCTTACAGATGTACTCATTCCTGCCACAATGCAAGAAATGCCTGAAAGGTAGGTTCAGTCAATAAAATATACTTGCTTGTAAAGGGTTTAACCTTATACATTATAGTAAAGCAAAACATTCAGTAGAAATTCATTCATTTACCAGTATTATTTTCCTGCTCCTGCCCGTTTGTATTAGCTGAAGAGATGTGCCCCAATCTTTATATTCAAACCTCAGTGAACAAAATTGATGGGACAATCCTGAAATGCCTTTGAGAGCTGCCCAAGTGAAAAATAAATATTTAAGTATAGTTGACCTTTAAGATACTTGAGGAAGTTCTTCAATGGAAACTGGCTAGAGGGAGATAAATGGGATAATTTGTGGAAAATAACCACAATAATAAACACATAAGGAAAATCATTTTATATTTATTATACTTTAGTCTTAATTTTGAAAATCAGAAAGGAACATAATGGAATTATTGCCTTCTTTTTAATAAAGGAGTAAGATCTCAAATGGAAATGATGCCTGAAGATTTTTCATAAAGTCTTTTCTGATGTAAGAACAAGAGAAACTTGAAACAAAGCCAATTTAAAAAGTGATAAGTTCTAATAAAGTAATGAAATTTATTTTAGTATTTGGGGATGCAAATATACATAGGCAGGGATAATAGGTTCTCAATAAATACATTATGATTGATAAAACAATCTTTATTTTTTATTTACCTTTTCCTCTAGACTGGTTTATTTAAATAGTAGTTGGTCTGTCAATAGTTTCTTGTAATTATTGATATATAGTCTTTAAGCATCTAATCTGAGCTCTGAATTAGGTAGACAACACTTCTGTGTCACAGCAAAATGGCTATGCTTAGATAGTCGGGAAGATCTCCTGGAGAAGGAAATGGCAACCCACTCCAGTGCTCTTGCCTGGAGAATCCCATGGAGGGAGGAGCCTGGAGGGCTACAGTCCACGGGGTCGCAAAGAGTGGGACACGACTGAGCGACGTCACTTCACTTCACTTCTACGTAGTGACAGGCATTCAGTCAAGTGCTGTGTGTGCTGTGCTCAGTCGCTAAGTCGTGTCCCATGCGACCGCATGGACTGTGGCCTACTAGGCTCCATGGGATTTTCCCAGCAAGAATACTGGAATGGGTTGCTATTTCCTTTTCTAGGGGATCTTCCTGATCTAGGGATCGAACCCTGCATCTACTGCACTGGCAGGCAGATCCTTTACCACTGAGCCACCCGGAAGTAACAGCTGCATTTTATTAAACCTCGTGTGGGAGTTTAATCTTACCCAAATTATTTCACTTAGTTCCTACAACCAACCTGAAAAGTACTGTTTATATATTTATCTCTTAAGTATGCAAATAGTTTGTATTCATTTAGAAAATGAAAAAACATGCATAAGTGCATTTTAAAGAATCCCAGAGGGATGGTATGGGGAAGGAGGTGGGAGGGGGGTTCAGGATTGGGAAAACATGTACACCTGTGGCGGATTCATGCTGATGTATGGCAAAACCTATACAGTATTGCAAAGTAAAAAATAAATAAATTTTTAAAAAATCACTGATAATCTTAGATTTTTAATGTCAGGTTATTATCTCACAAACTTTTTTCTAGGAATGTTAAAAGATGGAATTATAGTACACATACTATTGCAGTATACTGTGAAAATCTTCCCATGTCAACAAATACAGATAAGCATTTTTTAAATGGTTGGATAGACATCTAGCATCTGAAAAATACTATATTTAATCAATTCCTTTTCACTAAACAATTGGATTTTTTTGAAAAACAACTTGTCACACTATTCCAAACTGTTATGATCCCAAATTCACAAAGAGGAACCTGGGAGTACAAAGAAGTTAATTTATTTGCCAAAATTAGTAGGAAGCAGAACCTAGATTTTAATTGAGGTCTGTTTAACTCCAATTCCTGCTCCCCAACATATGTCCCATCCTAAATATATTTAGATCAGTTTCATTACGATGTCATATGTAGGTTGTTGACTGACTTATAAATTTTTGTATAGTCTCATAATATATATATACAACCAACATTTGCAACCTCATTTTCTAAATGAGGTCCTATAATTTGTGGTAATTTATTCTATAGTTATATTTGAATTATAGGAATTATTAGGAATTTGAAATATAGGAATCATGTAGAATTATACGAATATGTTACTAGAAACAAATATTAAATACCTGAAATGCATGTACAATCAAGTGCACACTTACCTTTTCCCAGAACTATTTTATAGAAGATGATTGAATTATCAATATTAATAATAAAGTATATCTTTATTGATCACTTTCTGCCTGCCAAGTTTTAACCCAAACACTTTCCATGAATTATTTCATGTAGTTCTCATTATAATCCTGTGACGTGAATACTATTCTTATTCCCATTTAACAAATGAGGAAATTAGAGTTTCAGGAGATTGAGTATTTTGATCAAGATGGTAAATGGCAGACCTAGGCTGACTTCAGTCATGTTCTTAGAATCACAGAATAATGCTACACCTCTATCAATCTGCATTTATTTAATGCATTGTGAACTATTTAGTATTTAATACAGAGTTTTTTGTTCTTTGGGAATTTTTATAGCTTATTAGCAGACATAAGAAATTTTGCTAAGAATTGGGAACAATGGGTTGTTTCATCCTTGGAAAATTTGCCAGAAGCTCTAACTGACAAGAAAATACCTATTGTGAGAAGATTTGTATCATCTCTGAAACGACAAACATCTTTCTTACATCTTGCACAGGTACGTCAGTCAGCCAAGGGTATCTGAGTCACCAAATCAAAACTGAATCATTTGTTAGCAAAGACTGAGGAACTTTAAGAGACTGGGGACAAAGTAGACAATAATTAAATCCAATGTGAGATCCTAGAGTGAATGCTAGAACAGAGAAAGGACATTAGTGGGAAAACTGATAAAATTTGAATTATGTCTGTAGTTTAGTTACTAGTATTGTACTCACATTGGTTTCCTGATTTTGGTAATATACAATGTTAATGTAAAATGATGACATAAGGAGAAGCTGGGTAGAGAGTATATGGAAATACTCTAACTATTTTTTGCAAATTTTTTGTAAATTTAAAATTATTTCAAAATAGAAAGTAAAAAGAGAAAACCTTTTGAATGTAATGCAAAACTCTTATTTGCCACATGAATTCTATTAATAAATAAATCCAATTAATAAAACTAATAGATTGTGGGGAATGAGCCCATCTGATATTTTGAAACCCACAACACACTTTAAGTGAAAGAAATTGAAGTCGCTCAGTCATGTCCGACTCTTTGTGACCCCATGGACTGTAGCCTACCAGGCTCCTCTTCCATGGGATTTTCCAGGCAAGAGTACTGGAGTGGGGTGCCATCTCCTTCTCCAGAGGATCTTCCCGACCCAGGGATCAAACCCAGGTCTCCTGCATTGTAAGCAAATGCTTTACCATCTGAGCCACCAGGAAAGTCATTTTAAACTACTTCTAATTTAGTTCTTTTAAATAGGAGGGAAAAAGTAATTCCTAAATTAGAGTTATGTGTTTGTATATTGTTAAAATATACTTCCCCTCTCCTCAAATGATCCTTTGCTTTATGAAGGTCATCAGCCTCTGAAATTTTGAAAAACTTAGTTTCAGATAAGAAATATAACATTGTGAAACTCTTATTTTATGACCATGGATTAAAAAATATATATTTTCTTATTCCAAAACTAGTTTTCAAACCTTTAACAGAGATGACCACGAGTCTCAGCTCCTGCTTTTAGTTTTAAAATAAGAAATGAGTTATTTATGATGCATTTCTCTCAGAGAATTATTTCTCTAGAAGCTAAATTTTTCTTTAGATGGAAGATCAATGACATAATTTAGTATCCTTTTAACTTTCTTTACGCAGATTGCCAGACCAGCTCTCTTTGACCAGCATGTTGTGAATTCTATGGTATCTGATATTGAAAAGGTTGACTTGAATAGCATCGGATCTCAGGCCCTTCTCACCATTTCAGGCAGCACAGACACTGAATCTGATATCTACACTGAATGTAAGCCTTCTCTCCTTATTCAGAGCAGGGTCTCTCAATCTCAGTGCTATCCATGGCTTAGACTGGATAACTATTTGATGGGGCAGAGCAGGGACTGTCTTGCCTACTGAAGGATGTTTAGCAGCATCCCTGGGCACTATCCCCTACAGGCCAGTAGCAGCCACCCCAAGTTGTGACAACCAAATATGTCTCCAGACATGCCCAAGTGTCCCCTTGGACTACAAAATCATTGAGAACCCTTGGTTTATAGAAATACTTTTAATTTGAAAAATTGTTCTCTATTTTAAAACAGTTGTACTTACTGATTGTGAAAAACCTGGAAAATATAGAAAATGTTAAGAGGAAAATAAAAGCCATCTATAGTCTCATTGTCTAGAAATAACCCAAATAGAAAAAAAAACTAGGAATAATCAGAATGGTTTTGGGTTTTTTTCCAGTTTTATATTACATGCTTATGCATTTCCATGTGTTTTCAAAACTCTTGGCATCACATGGGGTACAATGCATATCAAAATGGTATCTCAACGCAATCATGTTTTTCAAAGCAGAAGTGCCCTGCTTAGGTTTGGACAGTCTGACATTTACCAAGCCAGTATATGTGACCACATAACCAAGCTCCATTTCCCAGGGATAACAACCAACTGTTTTTCCTACCATTTCTCTCTGAAAAGACCAAAAACATGCAGCCTCCTATAGGCTATAACTCACTGCTCTCTCGGGACAGGCCAACCTTAGTCCTGCTTTCTGTTTCCTAACAAAATTATATTACCCTTTGGGATTCAGTAAACCTCAAACTGTTTAATAAAATGATAGTCCTAAACTGCCCCTTTAACTTTTACATGATAAAAGATTATTCATTTAAGTGGCTCATTTCTGCAGGGCAGAATTTAATTTTTGCTAAAGATAAAGGGTATTTCAGAAAGCAGGAAATCAACAAGTCTAGCTTAGTTCATTCATTAACTTTCAACTAATCCATTGCATTTAATGAAAGCATTGCATTCAAAATGAATTATCATCTCTATTGACAACTTACTCCTCCCTAGTGTATAATATATAAACCTGCATTTCAGTATATACCAAGACATATACACTTGTGACTAAAATTTTGAATAGTCAAGAACTAAGAATTTTTTGTTAGTTTGCAGGATATGAAATTAATTTCTTTAACACATTTAATTTAATCTACCTGTCTTTCCCTTTTATACTATAAAATTACCAGTTATTCTAGTTTTAGGTTTTATCTTGGGTTCAAAATAGAATACAACATTAGGCTTTCTTTTTTTTTTTCTTTTTACATGGTAGATGATTCTATCACAGTGTTTCAAGAACTGAAAGATCTCCTTAAGAAGAATGCCACTGTGGAGGCTTTCATTGAATGGTTGGATACTGTGGTGGAGCAGAGAGTTATTAAGGTATTTTTCAGATATATTCAGAAAATAAGATTTTGTTAATAGCAAATGCTAAACTGGCTGTAATTTCTTGAGTGGTGGGGGGTGGTGATAGGATATGTGTAATAATGCTTTGAAAAGCTTTTGAAACCCTACCAATAAGGTAAGTCAAATATCAAGATTAGAAATACGGCAGATTTGAGAGCATTGGACATGAATTGGATTTTATTTATTGTTTTCTGACAGACTACAAGCCACTGTGCTTTCGCTATCAGTCAATAAGTTTACAACTGAGTAACATCAGTAGTGAAAGATGAACTTAAAACTGGAAAGATCTGGCCCTTTTCTTAAAAAGCATGTTTTCATAAAAGGTGACAGAAGATATAGCTTTAAGTAATTTGCATTTTTTAATTCTAGGAGCTCAGTATTTTGTGTTTTGTATGTGGTTTCTTCAGCTCGTTCAGTTAACCTTCAAGTCATCCATCACACAAGGCCATAAAAACAAATATATCCATCACCAATTGGTGTTAGCCATTCCATATCAAGGAAACTAGTTATAGTGAGGAACTTTTTTTTCTCCTGGAAGGAAAACAGATTAACATTCAGGACCAGAGAAGTCAGTTAATCATTCACAGAAATATATAACCCTTTCTTCATACTTTGCTTCTGCTCTTTTTAAAGCTCTGTCAAAGGAAAATTGAGAGAAAATATTTTGTCAATTATTTAATTTTGTTGTCCAATTCTGTTAGGTAACAAAACCATACACAATAAAGATCTATGAACCTGAGGAAGGATAGCAAAGACAGATGGAAATTCAAATCCCTGGACAGATCATTTTATTTGATGAAATAAAAGGCATGCTATGCCATCTGTCCATCTGGCAGTTTATCTACCTCTTGATCTTATGTATGAAGCATGTAATGATGAGATAAGAGATTTTATAGTTTTGTTTTTGTTGCTTTACTTTTAGACCAGCAAGCAAAATGGGAGATCATTAAAGAAGAGGGCTCAAGACTTCCTGTTGAAGTGGAGCTTTTTTGGTGCTCGAGTAATGCATAATCTCACCTTGAACAATGCATCCAGTTTTGGTATCTTATGTGCTTTATAAAACTCTTCTTAGATGAATTATATCATTCATTCCTCAGTCACATTTCCTATCAATTATTAAACGTGTGGCACTGTCACTTCTCCAATCTGACTATTAAACCAGTAGACAATGATTGTTATTAGCCTGGGTATTAGAGTGAGACAACTTGCAGAGTTAAATCCCTACACTGCTTTTCTTTGAGTTTGCTTTTACCCAAGCTAACCTGCTTACTGTAGAAATGGGAGAATACTTCTTTCATTGGGTTACATGGGCAATTGAGTGAGGTGATATATATAAAAATACATTGCCAGCAACTGGTATAGACAGTAAATACATTCCATCAGTGCTTGGATAAATTTCCTTTGTTAAACAAGCAAATAAACAATAATCCATACATTACTTTCTACCATACATTACTTTCCAAAGGCACTATTCATTATAGTATGATAATGAATCTTTTCCAGGAACCCACATAGCTGTATTCCAAGAGTCAAAGAGCTGATTAAAAGACATGCTGTCATGTTTCTGAACCATCTTTCCTGATCCATATGACTTATGAAAAAATTGAGTCAAGTTACCTTATTTAAAAGTTGAATACCTTCTTTTTCCTAAAATTTCTCAGATTCTTTGTTGGTAGTTATAATGCTATCTACTGGACAGTACTTCTGCTCTTTGTAATTGCATTTTGCAAAATCTTCACATTATAAAATAGGTTACAATTAAGTAAATTGTCTTCACTTAATTTCTAACAGAATTAGATTAAACTAGTGAACTTGTATTGAGGCATGAACAAAACATTGTCTATTGTCTGAAAAGTGTTGCTTATGCTTAAGGTTTCTTAAATTATATAATACTTAATCCTGACTTTAGTATGAAAAAAGACTCATTGGGAAATCTGTTGAATAAAAGAAGTTCAAGGTTTTCCAGGATATCCTCCACATGAAAATTACTCTTTTTCTTTTTTTTTAATGAAAGAACATTTTGTTTCAGGAGAAAAAGACATCTTCTCACTTGATACTTTTTTCAGACCATGTTGGCTATTGTCTAATTATTTAGTCCAAAGTAAACAGACATAGAGGAGAGTAGAGCTCATTCTCCCTGGGTTAAAGCTTATCACACTCCAATGTATGCCCTCTTAAAGCATAAAGCATGTCTCACTTTCATCCGTATTTTCCTTTGATGTAATTAGTGGCCAAAGAGCTGGCAGAACAGTACACACAGGGAGCTGGGCAGGCGGGTCACAAAAAGATTAGAGACCCAAGTTAAGCATGTTGGTCTTAGCAGGTCATTTAAAGTCCAACAAGTATTTGTTTATTTCAGTTGCTCCTTGTAAAGTGCTGCGAGATGGTCACAAAGATAACTTGACGTCTCTCTTTTTTCTTTCCTTCTCTTTCTTTCCCTTATTTCATCTTGCAATGCCCTCTCCTCATTCCTCATCCATAAACAAGGTTCTTTCCATTTGATCCGAATGCTTCTTGATGAATACATTCTGCTCGCCATGGAGACCCAGTTTAATAATGACAAAGAGCAGGAGTTACAGAATTTATTGGACAAGTATATGAAGAATTCAGGTAATTTAAAATGTACATCTTATTTTGCATCTTTCTTTGTTGAAACCTAATTGCAGGAATTTGTAAGCACACCTGTTAAGTGGATTGATAGTTGATGCAGGTTTTTCCCCATCAAATTGTCACTACTGATACAGGATACTAACACTAAGAGACCCCTATTTCTTCTTTCCTCCATCGGTACACAGAGTAGTCAAGTAGTCAACTGGAAACTCTGAAGAATAAAATCGATATTCTTAACTTCTGAGAACTTAGATAAAATTGGAGAAATGAACACAAAAATAACTATAATTCAAGATAACATGTCTTTATAAATGGTGCAGAGATGAGTTCTATGGGAATTTAGAGAGGGAAGGAAACTCATCTATTTGGCATGTGATGACTTGCATTTTGAAGGCTATTCACTACAGAGTGGATTATTTAGTGCCCCTAAGAAAACACCTGGATGGCTGGATGGCATCACCGATGCAGCAGACATGAACTTGAGCAAACTTTGGGAGATGGTGAGGGACAGCAAGGCCTGGCATGCTGCAGTCCATGGGGTCACAAAGAGTTGGACATGACTGGGCGACTGAACAAAAGCAACAAGAAAATATCTACACCCACAAGTATATGGTTAGCAAAGCCCAGCACCTCTGCCAAGACCAAAGGTCTGCCTGTCTTATTCCCCATGGAAAACATTTCTCAAAGCTTTCCAGATTTATGACACAGCCCTGGAACATTTACACTTTGTTTTGTTTTTCACTTGGGCTTATCTACTAGGAATGTGGCAATGATGTTAGCTTTCCTATTTTTTAAAAAAACTTTCCAGATGCAAGTAAAGCTGCCTTCACTGCTTCTCCAAGTTCATGCTTTCTGGCCAACCGTAATAAAGGAAGCACTGTTCCCAGCGATACTGTGAAGAATGAAAGCCATGTGGAGACAACGTATCTTCCTCTGTCATCTAGTCAACCTGGAGGCTTAACCTC
Organism: Oryx dammah; assembly: GCF_014754425.2. NCBI lineage: Eukaryota > Metazoa > Chordata > Mammalia > Artiodactyla > Bovidae > Oryx > Oryx dammah. The sequence goes on along the minus strand of NW_024070188.1, from coordinate 21,238,166 downwards.
CGCCCTGCACCCGTTCCCTGCTGGGAATACAGACAACATGCCGCTTCCAGGTAGGCTGTGAGGCAACCAAGGACATCACTTAGGCTTCAGTATGTCTCACAGGAACCTATTCCTTTGTTTTCTTAAAGCTAGTAACCTCCAGGTGTTCCAAGAATAAAAAGGCTTGTCTCTGATGACTTCTAATAAAGCTTTGTAATATTTTTGTGATTTTCAACATTTGTCATTCATATTTTTATCAACACCATTTTAAAGATAGACATCAGACTCTAACATACTCTTCTAGTTATATCAGAAGTCCAAATACTTGGTTATTTTCACTTGGTGGAAGAAAGAAATAGATTAGGTGTCCACGAAATCCTTAAGATGCCTTGAAAGTCAAAAAGTATGAGCTACTTACTTATTTATGGATTTTGAGGAGACTTTATTTGTCCTCCATTATAAAATAGATTCAGGGGACCTGCAACTAAGACCTGATGCAGCCAAATATATATATAAAAATTTTTTTAAGATTCAGCTATTTTAGGATAACCATCACAAAAATTTTTCTCTTTGGTCTGTGTTTCCCTGTTGGTCTGAATGTTTATGGCTTAAACTAGCTACTAGATAATACTTTAAATCCACTTATTGCCTTATGTCTTCCTTGAAATCATATATACCTTATTTGTTGGACACACAGAAATTTATCCCTGGAAGGGTCTTATAGTTCAGAGGCCTAATTCCAACGATGGAAAGCTAGAGGCCTGGGGATTTGGTAGCTTTCATAGCTCACAGCTCATCAGTGGGGTTTGCATGGAGTTTTGAATTGGCTGCTTTGAAGCCATGGTCTTTTTGACATTATTGCATTTTTCTTTCACACTATACATCGGCTTCCCAGGTGACACTAGTGGTTAAGAACCTGCCTGCTAGTGCAGGAGAGAATTGCAGTTTCGATCTCTGGGTTAGGAAGATATCTTGGAGGAGGGCATGGCAATCCACTCCAGTATTCTTGCCTGGAGAATATCATGGACAGAGGAGCCTGGTGGGCTACAGTCCATAGGGTCACAAAGAGTTGGACATGACTGAAGCGATGGGATCTACAATGTCCCTTCTATACATCAAACCATTTAGCATTCAGTGTGTTTTTTTAATTACAGAGAAAGGTAAACAGCAGACCCTTTGCCCTTCCCAAGCTTGAGCTCTAATCATCTTTATACAGATGGAAGGATGAAGCCATCCCAGGCTCTTCTCCATGGTCAGTAACTCCAAAAGTTGTCACTGTTGTGAAATACATACGTGTTACGATGATATTTTTAAGCCTAGAGTTTTGTTGTTTCCCCAGTCCTGTTATTTTTGGAGGTTAGAAATGATCTAAGTTGGGAAAAAAGATATGTTAATAAATCTTTTGCATAATTTTAAATGTTGTGAGCCCAATCTGTTTTTAATCTGCCACTAGTGAATGCTCCGGTAACTTTTTTCCAGGTCAAATGGAGCTTTCCCAGAGTTCTGGTCATCTGATGACACCACCTATTTCTCCAGCTATGGCGAGCCGAGGAAGCGTCATTAACCAGGGGCCAATGGCAGGGAGACCCCCGAGTGTGGGCCCAGTACTGTCAGCCCCATCACACTGTGCAGCATACTCAGAGCCTATTTATCCGACTTTCCCTCAAGCCAGCCATGACTTTTATGGGACCAACTCTAACTATCAGACTGTGTTTAGGACACAGCCTCACACCCCATCAGGACTCTATCCTCATCGCCCGGAGCATGGTCGATGCATGGTCTGGAGTGACCAGCAGCTTTCTAGAGACTTCTTCAGTGGTAGCTGTGCTGGGTCCCCATATAATTCTCGGCCACCTTCCAGCTATGGACCATCCCCACACGGCCAAGATCCACATAGTCTGCAGTTTTTAAATACAGGAAGCTTCAATTTCTTGAGCAATGCAGGGCCTGCCAGCTGCCAAGGAGCAACATTGCCTCCTAATTCACCTAATGGTATTGAAATTTTTAAAGAATTTTTCCTTTCCTGAGATGGCAGTTAGGCAAAACCAGACATTGTTTGGTGAACAGCACATCATCCTGTGTAGAACTTTCTCAAGATCATGGAATCTTAGACTTTTGGAGCTAATTTCAGCCATGTACAAGCATATCCCTGGGCTTCCTGGGTAGCTCAGCTGGTAAAGAATCCACCTGCAATGCAGAAGACCCCAGTTCTTTTCCTGAGTCAGGAAGTTCCTCTGGAGAAGGGATAGGCTACCCACTCCAGTATTCTTGAGCTTCCCTGGTGACTCAGACTGTAAAGAATCTGCCTGCAATGCAGGAGATCTGGGTTTGATCCCTGGGTTGGGAATATCCCCTGGAAGAGGGCATGGCAATTCACTCCAGTATTCTTGCCTGGAGAATCCCCGTGGACAGAGAGAGGAGCCTGGCAGGGTACAGTCTATGGGGTCACAAAGAGCCAGACACGACTGAGTGAGTAAGCACAGCACAACACAAACATATCCCTAATTCTTGTGGCTTTATTACAATTGTCCTTCTAAATGCCACACAGGGTGAAAACATTGTCAAACCATATGCTGTGTCCTTTGAAGATATTTTTAGTGAATAATGTTTCTTCCAGAGAACTAGCAGCAGATCTTAAAGATTAGGACCCAGACAGTGCTTCCTGTTGGGCTGGTAAAACACGTAAAGCTACTGAGTTGAAAAGCTCTGTGGACTTATTCAGCCACCAAAGTGGCTGCTCTGTTGCTCTTCTCCTCAGCAAAGACCAGTCCTCCTCCCAGAAACATCAGTCTATAAATAAAACTGGTACTTGATAAGTAATCTTTGGGAAAGGCTAATAGTGCTTTTTTTCTTCATAGGCATCATAAGATCTTATTAATTTAGAGAAGGGAAATATGAGAGAGGTATAGTCTTATATCTCAAAATTAATAATATGATAACTTCTACATATTTTAAAAACAAAAAACAACAAGTGAACCATATCCATGGGTTTGGGTGGACTCCGGGAGTTGGTGATGGACATGGAGGCCTGGTGTGCTCTGGTTCATGGGGTCGCAAAGAGTTGGACACGACTGAGTGACTGAACTGAACTGAACTATATCCATATATAAGCACATCCAACTGTATTGTAAATGTTGATGTCAATGTAGTATTTACAGTAGGGTATCTTGAGGGATCTCTCCTATTACCTTGTTCTTTCATTTTTCTTCCTGAATATTATTTGTGATAAGTTAACTCTACTTTCTCAACACTTTCTGTCATAGGGTACTATGGGAGCAACGTCAACTACCCAGAGTCTCATAGACTTGGATCGATGGTGAATCAACACGTTTCTGTCATCAGCAGTGTTCGCTCCCTGCCTCCATATGGTGACATTCATGATCCACTCAACATTTTAGATGATGGTAGCAGAAAGCAGACCAGCTCATTTTATGCAGACACACCACCTTCTGTTGCATGTCGAACTCCTGTAGTAGGTAAATTATATTAATAGTTTTTGAAAATATTTTTAAAATGTTGTTAACCTCAGGTATACAATATTAACTGGGCACTCATGTTCCCACCTTTGTTTTATCAGTTTAGATCTGAAGTTATATTTTTTAATCTGTTAGGAACGGTCTTACCATTTTTCAATTTATATGTCACCATGCAACCTACTGCTAGATCTGTTATTCTTTCCAAAAAGAATCTCTGGCATCTAATTTGTATGAGAATATTTCATATAACCTATATAAACTGTAAGGGCAATAATGATATCTTTTTCTCACTTTCTCTTCTTCACCGTTGGAAGCAGGACCAGTGACGAGAGCTGTCTTTGGACACCATAATCTCTATCAGTATCATAAAACCACTCCAGGTTTTTAAAAATGGTGACTTGTGAAGAAGGTTACTATCACTTTCTCATTGGTACATAAAATGTGATTGTAGAAAATGTTGTTTTCTTAGTCTATAATGTACATTTTAAGTAAAAATGAGCAAAACTGTATGTTTGCCATGAAGTCCCCTAGCATCTTATTCCAACAAAGTTGCTGTCCCTGAGAAAATACCACAACTTGTACTAGATGACTCGCCAGCCCTCAGCAAAGGGTCTGCCACGTAGTAGGATCGCCATATAGCAGCGAATTGAAAAAAAGGAACAGAAAAAAAGGCATAGATTTAGTCTCTAAACCCGCTAATAACGTAACACAGGCAAAGTATATATCCATGTAAGTATCAGGGCAGGTGCAGTGTTAGTGTTTATATGAGATGATTGAAATCTTCCAGCGGAATTGATTTCAGATTAGCGTTAAGTAGAGGGTATCAACACCCAAACAGAGCATAAGGGAAAACTGAATAAAGTCCATTCTCCTCTCTCAGTGTGTTTTTCCAACAATTCAATAGGAAGCACTTCGTCCCTTCCTATGACCATTACAGATGCTCCCTGAGCAGAGTCTGCCAGCTCATCTCATGCCGTCTGCATATGGTCGTTGCTTCTGTGTTATTCTAATGAAGCAGAAAATTCCACTTCAGGAAGTTTCCTTGCTGTGAGACTAAAATGTACCATGTTGCTGTTGTTACTATTAGTTCTGTTTACTTATAGAGATAGTAGACACCTTGATGGAACATAGTTTGGATACAGGAGAGACTCTAAGCTTTAGTTGTCTGAGCTGGCTTATAAGTGAATTGCAAAGAAGACTTCAAGGTGAAAAGAGGGAATAGAGTAAGCTGAGTGAGTACCACAAGGAGTGTGTGTGTGTGCGTGCTCAGTTGCTCAGTCGTGTCCGACTCTTTGTGACCCCATGGACTGTAGCCCACCAGGCTCCTCTGTCCATGGTATTTTCCAGGCAAGAGTACTAGAGAGGGTTGCCATTTCCTTCTCCAGGAGATCTTCCCCACCGAGGGATTGAACCTGAGTCTCCTGCGCTGGCAGGCAGTTTCTTTACCACTGAGCCACCTGGGAAGCACCACAAGGGGAGTTAGGACCTATAATTAAATGTCCTTAGTTATGAACCTGCTTTTTAGTGACAGAGATGATAATACTTAGAAAAAGAAGAAAAAACAGTACTAAGAAAGCAGCAACCAAAAATGCAGGAAATGTAGTGCCTAGTGAGCCAATTAGTGAACAATTTTGAGAACCTACTGTGATGTGCCAATCCTCATTTTAGGCGTGCAGTTATGGCAGTGATCAGGTCAGAGTCCCTGCTTGTAAGAAGTCTGCAAAGATCAAGCAATAAAAATATTTGTGAAATGCATTAAAAAAGATAATTTCAGATACTCTCAGGTCAATTAAATACTAAGGTAAAATGGCAGACAGTAATGGATGAGCTGCTTTAGCTAAAATAGTTGGGAAAGGAATCCTGAGGCAGAAACATTTGAGTTGGAAGCTGAATGATAAGGAGGAGGTAATGTGAAGATCTGATGGTACAAGTTCTAGGCCGAAGAAATGGCAAGTTGCATAGCCTCTGAAATGAGAATTCTTTGGCTTCAGTGGGTAGAAAGAAGGCTCATGTGTTTTGAGCATAGTGAATGAAGAGAGGGGAGTAAAATAAATCAGAAGACAGAGGCCAGTTCACCTAGGGTACTATGAACCAGGGCAAGGAGCTTGGATTTTGTTCTAAGAGTAATGGAAAGTCACTGTAGCATTTGAGAAGAGGGACAATTTGATGTCTACTTCAGCAAGATTATCTATCCTAGCCACTTTCTACAGGGTGAAAAGTGAAGCAAACAAAGGAGAGAGTCCTGAGACTCGTTAGGAGGCCTCTGTGTTAGTCCAGGTAAAGAGAAGATGGTGGTTTGAACTCCCAATTGTGGAGATGCAGATGGGAAGAGGAAGTAGAGTGGGGGTATAGTTTGGTGATAAAGCTGTCTGAATTTACGTTTAAAATTGAGTTTTCTTTGTGAAATATGTTGAAGAAGGAAAATGCAAGGGGGGAAATAAAGACAAGAATTGCTCTGAGAAACCATACACACTCAACTTTAGTACAAATATATATGCTAAACGCACAAGTAAGTATGAAGGCTTAAAGTGAGTGGCACAGAAAAAAGAAAATGTCAGTCTTTTTTCAGTTGCTAATTATATTTTCCCTTACAGCATCCAGCCTGCAAACCCCAATTCCTTCCTCCTCCTCCCAGTGTATGTATGGAACTTCCAATCAATATCCAGCTCAAGAACCCCTGGACTCCCATGGAGCAAATGGAAGAGAAATGGTATCCTCTCTACCACCAATCAACACTGTGTTCATGGGAACAGCGGCTGGAGGCACTTAAAGCAACAGTGTCGGGTGGGGTTTGAAACTAAAAAATCTTTGCCATTCAAATCCTATCTACTCAGACTGCCATCAGAGAAAGAAAATGGACTATCCAGTGGCAGGATATTGTTTTTCAGGTCACTGGCATAAAACTATGGACAACTCCATAGTGAATGGAAATACTTGCAGAATTTGCCTTGCAAACAATTTGTTTAGAATGTATGTGGTCCCATTATTAATTATAGCATCAAACATTATCAAATGAACCAATGGAAGTTTGAAGATGCAGACATTTCAACTATGAAGATTTAATATTTCTCTTCTTAATTTATTGAAAATCTGTGTGCTGTTTCATTTTTGGTTTTATAAAAAGAGAAACATTTATTTAATGCTTTTAAAATACTTTTAATTTATTAGGATCGCAGAATCATTGTTTACTATCCCTTATTTGACAACAGTCAAATGTGTATGGCTACCTCCTATGGAAATGTTTACAGGATCAAGACTTAGTTCAATTCAGCCTCAACCAAAGATGCTTGACTTTCAGTTCCTGTGCATTAGTATGATGACTTCTGTTACATAGCAGTATTCCAATTCTATGTAACTGAATGGAGATTAAAAATGCTTTCCTTCTTTATTTAAAAAAACAGGAAGAAATAAAGTGTAGAAATATTTTTAAAGGCTTGGTTGCTCTCAGGGCTGGTACTGTTTCTAAAGAATTCTTGGGATTTGCAGGCAAAGTTCCTTGGTATATCAAATTAAAAACAGTAATTCTAGAATATTTGCATATCATATCCATGCATATAAATACAAAGAAATTGTGACTTGTAGACTGTTTGAACTTCTACAGATATGGAAGCAGTCTTTAACTGAGTACTTTGCTTAGAAACTGAGAGTGAGTGAGTATTTAAGGATCATCTAGATGCAAAAACAAACACAGAAATGAAAGATTCATTAAGTATAAACCAATTCAATTTGATACACCATTTATCTAGCTGAATCTTTTCATACGTCTTAACTGAAGTCTGTTGTTAAGACTTGTGGCCTATAGTAATGTGAAACTTCTATCAACTTTACAGGTTTTTCCTATAATCTTATGACAGGTGTTCTATTATTTTTATTAAGCATAGGGTTATACTGTAAGTCTTGGGTACATCATTATAAAAGGATCTGTAAGCCCTAAACACCCATTTCACATCATGATGTAATTTGGTAAAGACCAACTGTGGAATTGTTTTCAGCAAGCAATAAACAATTATCTGTGGACTTGTTGGAGTGTTGCTACCATTTGCTAGTATGTAGTTATGAGCTAGTTAATTAGCAGAAATATTTTGCAACAATAACAAATCATGAGAAATCTAAGTGTCCTATTCTTTGCTATGGTAATATCATGAGTACAAAGGAAATGAAATTAATAAGGGCTTGGACTGAAGGGGAAAACAAAACAGCTTTAAGAAGTATTTGGCCACGGGTATTAGAACTTAAAACCAAATTTCCACTGTATAGTAATTAAATACATATTCAGCATGTTTTGTGTCAGACACAATGAAAATACAAAGATGAAAAAGACAGTGCCAATATCTTTAGTAAGTTCTGATGTAATGAGAAAGGAAAGATAAGTAAAATCTCAACTGAAGATTTTTGATTAAAAAGCAAGGTGGGGAAACAATGTTTAGGGAACATCTAGCCTAGTGAAGAGGAACTAAGAAGCCTCTTGATGAAAGTGAAAGAGGAGAGTGAAAAAGTTGGCTTAAAGCTCAACATTCAGAAAACGAAGATCATGGCATCTGGTCCCATCACTTCATGGGAAATAGATGGGGAAACAGTGGAAACAGTGTCAGACTTTAGTTTTGGGGGCTCCAGAATCACTGCAGATGGTGATTGCAGCCATGAAATTAAAAGACACTCCTTGGAAGGAAATTTATGACCAACCTAGATAGCATATTGAAAAGCAGAGACATTACTTTGCCAACAAAGGTCCGTCTGATCAAGGCTATGGTTTCTCTAGGGGAAATGTATGGATGTGAGAGTTGGACTGTGAAGAAGGCTGAGCACCGAAGAATTGATGCTTTTGAACTGTGGTTTTGGAGAAGACTCTTGAGAGTCCCTTGGACTGCAAGGAGATCCAACCAATCCTTTCTAAAGGAGATCAACCCTGGGATTTCTTTGGAAGGAATGATGCTGAAGCTGAAACTCCAGTACTTTGGCCACCCCATGCGAAGAGTTGACTCATTGGAAAAGACTCTGATGCTGGGAGGGATTGGGGGCAGGAGGAGAAGGGGGCAACAGAGGATGAGATGGCTGGATGGCATCACTGACTCGATGGACATAAGTTTGAGTGAATTCCGGGTGTTGGTGGTGGACAGGGAGGCCTGGCGTGCTGCGATTCATGGGGTCGCAGAGTTGGACACGACTGAGCAACTGAACTGAACTGAACTATATCCTTCATGGATCTAAAGTTTGGCTGTTTTCTACACAAAATGCCTTAGGCAGCCAAACTTTAGATCCCTGAAGGAACTAATTTTAACGTGGTTAACTAATTTTAATATAGTTAAGAGAATCTTGCCTAGATTTTTGTGTTTCTAAAAGTAAATTATTCTTCAAAACCTGTTAGAAATTGTGGAATATCAATTATAAAGAGGTGATCTGTTCAAGCTAATGCTTATATGAATTACAAAATTAAGGTTAAAAATTTTAAATGGTAGGTTTATAACTCAATTTTGGGTGTACTATCTTTCAAGTCTTAAGTGAAAGTGAAAGTGAAGTCACTCAGTCGTGTCCGCTTCTTTTCGACCCTTTGCGACCCCGTGGACTGTAGCCCACCAGGCTCCTCCCTCCATGGGATTCTCCAGGCAAGAGTACTGGAGTGGGTTGCCATTTCCTTCTCCAGGGGATTTTCCCGACACAGGGATCGAACCCAGGTGTCCTGCATTCCAGGCAGACGCCACCAGGGTTCAAGTCTTAAGGTGATTACTAAGTATACATAATATAAAAATGAATGTTTTAATTAATTTGCTGGATCCTTAATACAATTCAGAGACCAAAGGCCTGTTTTGTAACAAACTGAAGAAAAACTAAAACCCAGCTGAATCAAAAACTAAAACCCACAGATCAGAAGGGATCTGGTTTATCTTCTCTCCAGGTGGCATTGCCATAAGAAAAGTCAGAGCTGTCATCATCAGTTATATGTTCTCTAGTACACTTTCCAGGGGGCACTAGTGATAAAGAACCTGCCTGCCAATGCAAGAGACTTAAGAGACCTGGGTTTGATCCCTGGGTTGGGACGATCTCCTGGAGGAGGAAATGGCAACCCACTCCAGTATTCTTGCCTGCAGAATCCCATGGACAGAGGAGCCTGGCTGGCTGCAGTCCATAGGGTTGCACACAGTAGGACATGATAAAAGCAACTTAGCATGCATGCAAGTACACTTTCAGGTCAGAAGGAATTTTTTTGTTTAATAATTTAAGCTAAATTTAAATTACAGTTGTGATGCAGAATCTTTCTCTTTCTTTCTCCTTTGGGAAAAAAAAAGGCCCATAAGACACTGAAGGTAGCCCAGGTCATAGTTTGGAAATGGTGAGGGGAATATCTTTCATTGGCATGATGCTTAAAGGGGGCCAGTGCACTGGCATGTAGTGTCAGGACCAGGGATATGAATATTCTGCAATGTATGGGAGAGATCTGAAGAACTGTCCTACTTCAAAAGCCAAACTGTGGAGAAATAGAGGTAAATCAGTAGGCTACGTAGGAATTGTCCCAACATTTTGCCCAATAATGGCAGTCTGTATTAAATGTTCCTATGTCCGTGAAATTCTCCAGGCAAGGATGCTGGAGTGGTAGCCATTCCCTTCTCCAGGAGATCTTCCAGACCCAGGGATTGAACCCAGGTCTCCTGCATTGCAGGCAGAACCTTTACCGTCTGACCCACCAGGACAGAAGAGCCTGGCAGGCTATAGTCCATGGGGTCACAAAGAGCCAGACACAACTGAAGCAACTAAGCACATTAAATGTTATTTAACCCAATCAGATCATCTCTTGAGGAACAGTGACTGGGGAACTCATACACTTAATCTAGAGAAACAAACAGGCAGAGGAGTGGAGCTAAAGGCAGAGGGAAGAAAGGGAAAGCAGCTGAGCTGGTATAGGAGTTCAGGAGGCAGCAATAGGCGGACCCCTCTAAGGGGACGCTGAGGTGGCAGGTCCTCAGACCTGACCTGATGTAGAACCCCGGCTCTTTGACTGTGCCATCCTGACTACCAAGGAACGATGCCAAATCCTCCTCTCTCCATTCAGATTTGCTGGGAGCCATTAATGGAAACGGGCTGCATTTAGCCATCCAGAGTATAGCTGCTCTGACCACACCACCAAATCCACAACAGTGTGCATTTCCTCTTCTTCAGAAAAATGTGACAGCGACCCACTAGAAGCTTACCGATTGTGCTTATGAACCACTAATTCACGCTCATACAAATGCAGTCCACCAAAAAAGGACAAAGAATCGTGCCACTCCTTGAAAGGCAGCCCAGATGATACATTCTCTTTCCCTCTACCTCCCTCCCTCAAGAAAAAAAGAGAAAAATGAAAGGAAGAAAGAAAACCACTTTGAGATAAATGAATTCTAAAATCCAGACCCAGAGTTCTACCTTTTCAGAAAAGCAGGAGGCAGATGAGAGTATGCTCAAACTTCCTGGAAAGGGATATTACAGGTACTCAGATTTCTTTATAAACCTGAGTATAAAGGGAGTGAAATTAATTGTCATACAAGTCTCATAATAACAACTATGAGATCTTATAAGGCCTGGAGGAGTAAACTGTTTATACTGTATTTTAAAGGCAGATTTATAATCCTAGGCGAGTTATAGAAATTTAAACAAAAACCTTCCAGAAAAGTAAACAATAATGATAATGGCATACAGGACATTTTGTGCTTTGGAAAAGATAAGAAATGATGAATTTATATAAAAGGTCATTATATTATCTCATTCAATTATTGAATTCTAAATTAAATCCTTGAGTTTGTAAATGGCAGAGAACACAACCTGTCTGTTCCAAAAGCACACTGATTAAATGAAAAGAAAATAAATTTCAGTTACTCTGTGATATAGACATTAGCAATGGCTGGAAAAGACTGATAGTTTTAAGTAGACTCCAATGAACAATCTATTTGCTAAATTTTGAGATCTCTGCCTACAAAATAAGGTCTTATCTCTGTTCTGATTGGTAAAAAATGTCTGTGATTAGTTTTCTAATATCAAAATCTTATCAATAGTGTTGTTCCATTTTCATTGATCTTGGCTACACAATACTCTGGTAGAAATGTTTCCTATTTTAAAAATAGTCTATTTCCGGAATGAGCAAGATAATTTATTTAGTTTTTTTGTAGAATCTAATCTAGTTGGAGAGATCTCTGATTTTCCCCCAAATTTCTCTTCTAATGTCTATAATTTCAATCATATTCATGCAGATATTTAGGAAGATAAAGTGACCAGTCATCAGTTTAACCTTTTTACTTATCACATCAGGGGTTTAGTAAAAGACTCTCTGATCATTCAGTAGCATGGGAAGTTTTCTTTTTTTTTTTTTTTTTTTTTTTTTGAGAATACTGTATTATTTACTTCTCTGGAAAACAATAACAGTTATTCACTAATCAAAGAAAACCAAAACATGAAGAGTATAATACTGCTATATTTCTAAATAGCACAACTAAAAACAGAGATTCTGGCTTCTATTAAAACTTCATCTCAACATTCACAAATATTTTATTTACTCTAAAGACTTAAAATTTACTTATTGCATCAATGAACATGGGGTACATGTGTCTTTTTGAGTTATGGTTTTCTCACTGTATATGCCCAGTAGTGAGATTGCTGGGTCATATCGTAGGTCTAATTTTAATATTTTACAGGACTTCCATACTGTTCTCCACAGTGACTATACCAATTTACTTTCCTACAAGCATTGCAAGAGGGTTCCCTTTTCTTCACATCCTTTCCAGCGTTTATTGTTTGTAGACTTTTTATTGATGGCCATTCTGATCAGTGTGAGGTAATGCCTCACTGTAATTTTGATTTACATTTCTCTAATAATTGCTGACGGTCAGTATTTTTTCATGTACCCTGTGGCCATCTGTATGTCTTTGTTGTACAGCAGAAACTAATGCAACATTACAAAGAATTATACTCCAATCATAAATAAATTGGGCTTCTCTGGTGGCTCAGCGGTAACGAACCCGCTGCAATGCAGAAGACGTGGCAAGAACTATGAGTTTGATCCCTGGGTTGGGAAGATCCCTTGGAGAAGGAAATGGCAACCCACTCCAGTATTCTTGCCTGGAAAATCCCATGGACAGCCTATGGGGTTGCAAAAAAGTTGGACACAACTTAGTGACTAAACAACAGTGACAAATAAATAAGTAAATAAAAGTACTATACAAAAAAATTATAAGTGATAGCATAAGCTAAAACATCAATTAAATCTACAGGAAAAAATTTTTTTGATTTACTTATTGCTTGAGTGTTTTTAATGAAATGTCTTGGTAGTGTTCTCAATCTTTGTTAGGCTTTGTTAATGCATTAATGTGTTGAAGGTGGCAAGAGATACTCCATTTTATCCCACGTTTTGACAAATATGTCTGCTCATACTGGTGGTAACAAGAATAGACAAGATCTGTCCCTCAAGGAACTTATACAACTGTTTACAATTAAGAAGTAATTGTGAAAGTAGCTGAAATTGTGAAAAGAAGTGAAGGATCTCAGAGAAATTCAAACAAGAATTGAGCTCCTGGAGACGCAGGCAGGGCAAGGATATGATGGGAAGACCTGGTCAGGGAAACTCCTTGAAAAAAGTGATATACTGAGATTGAAGAAAAAGTGAGAAGTGATGCTGAGGAAGGAAGTTGTGGTGGGGAAGGGATGAGCAGTCAGGACATGTTCAGGACAGGACAAGCTCAGCTCATAAGGAACCTGGAAGCAAAAGGTGAAAAGGTGTGGCAGAGCATGGAGAGCTTGGAAGAGCTGCTGGAAAGGCACTCCTGAGGCTTTCAGGATTGTGGTGGTTTGTTGATAAAACATGAGAGACATATAATTGTAAAGATCTATAAAATATAAGAGGCTGGTAAGAATGTCAAGCTGCGATGTTTATAAACTCTGAAATGCTAAAATATTTTAACTATGAGAACAGCATTGCTTTCCTAGAGTCCACTACTAAAAATAACATTTAGCCCCTATTATGTGTTCTATAACAACACATAATTAAAGAACTTAATCTCATGGTTTTCTATCGGAACATGTTTGACATATAACATTGTATTAGGTTTAGATTTTGGTTTTCTTCATGAGGGTCTTAATTAGGGTCTCTTTTTAAAAAATGATAATCTCAGCCAATAAAATGTTTTAACAGAACTCACTATTCCTTTTCTACAAATTCAGTCCCAGACTTCTTCCCTTGAACTATCAGGGAAATATTTTAATCTCATGGGGAAAGTAAACTATGTTCATGCTTTTAAGTAGCATTTTTCTGTATTGCTGATGTGATTAATTTTAACCTTAAAATTGAAGGGAACTAAAGGTGAAGAGAAGGTCAAAACCAAGATTTCTCACTGCGGTGTGGTGACTTTTCTTTAAAGAGATGTAGAATCTTCAGGTAAGAATTGAGGAACACACTTAAAACAGTGAAAAATTAACTACTCAATATGATACCTGCTCTAAAGTAAAGAGAAACCATTGTTTTTATTAGTGAAAAACAAGGATGGTGTTCTTACCAATCAATAGAATGAGGGTCAGAGATTTATAGCCCTCAAGCATCTTTAAACACACCGAGGCAAATATGAGCTCCATGGGCAGTTTGTTAATCAAGATCTGTCATTTGGCTTTGTGTACTTTAGCTTATTAACGCTTTATACATGACCTTTATGGAAAACAGAACTGTTTCCACATTTTATGTCGCAAAAATGGCGAGATTTCTTGTCCTTGAATTTTGGAGGTAATGGTTTGTATTATTTGCCACCACCCCTCCCAACTGTTGTATTATTTGCCTCCCCTCCACTCCCAATGAACTATTGCCTGGGTATCTCTACCACTTATAATATTCATTTTAACTCTCCACTCCTCAAAGAAACTTCACCTAGAATATGTACCTAAAGATGGTCACTGATGTGTTTTCACAGGAAGCTGAGAATTCAGTTGCCTAAGAAGTTGGAGGCACGTGGACATCAAACTAGCAGAGAAACCCCTCTGAGGGTACACTGATCATTCAGCAAAAGAGCACTTCTTGGCATATCAGCGTTCTCTCACAACCTGATGCTCCCCAGAGAATATAAGGGCACACTGGCCAAGAAGTGACTAGTGAGTCCTGGAAACCAAAAAGAATAGCTTGTCTTTGGCATATGCTTCCATGCTAAGTGACTCACCCTAGTGAAACTCCTGTAGAGCTTCTTGTGAGCTCCTTACATGTGAACACATATGACCATCAAAGATTCAGAGAGTCCAGCAGGGACTCAAAAGGATCAGGATAATGCGGGATATTCGAATTATCCTAGGAAAGGCACCAACCTGGGAACCACAGAGTTATCTTGACCTCGTTGTTCAAGTTTTCATTAAACTATGAAGATAAAGTAGAGAGAAAATATGTAGCAATTTAAAACACTTACTACAGAGTCAGACAAATGTGTATTTAAAGCCACAGAGCTCAACTCTGCTATGTATGATATTAAATAACTTCTCCAAGACTCATTTTCCCCTGATACAAAGGAACTTACAAAACAGAAAGGGACTCACAGACTTTGAGAACAAACTTATGGTTGCTGCAGGGAAGGATGGGGGAAAAGGATAGTTAGGGATTTGGGGATGAATGTGTACACACTGCTATATTTAAAATGGATAACTAACAAGGACCTACTGTATAATGCATGGGACTCTGCTCAATGTTATATGGCAGCCTGAATGGAGGGGAGTTTGGGGGAGAATGGATACATGTGTATGTAGGGCTGAATCCCTTTGCTGTTCACCTGAAACAACATTTTTAACTGGCTATACCCTAATACATAGTAAAAAAATTTTTTTTAAAGGGTTTTTATTCTCATCTGTAAAATAGGCTTAATTATATTATCTACACAAAAAGGCTTTTGTGAAGATTAACTCAGCTAATGTTTATGAAATATTTAACATGATGGTTTCTAACACATTACACAGACTCAGTAAATGATAACTGAAGTTAATTATCATTAGTATTCAAATCACTTAGAATCAGTAGTATTATTGAAAGCAAGGCAAATTGTTCTTGTGTGTCCTTATCGGTAATGTAGACTGCTCTATTACTAGAGTTGACCAGCAAGATAACCCAGTGTGGTGTGATTAAATAAGAATTTAGTATGTAAAAGTAAAGGAAAAAAGCAAAATGTGGTAAATCATTAACTACCCCAATATGGTTTTATAGAAATGACATCCACAGAATACAATATGGTCTGATTGTTGGATATGAAAACATGATTACAAGAAATATTTCACAATAATTTGTGTTTATACATATTTTGGTAGTTTCATACAATGATGCAGATTCTCCCTCTATTAATAATTCTGGGAGGATACTGTCAATGTTTATTTCATTCTGATTGTTTTCAGACCTATAATATGCAGCCATAAAAAAATGAGATTTTTCTGTGAAATTTTCTATTAGGAAGAAAATAGTTTCCACTGATTAATTTGATTCTCCATTAAAAGTCAGTTAAATTAGTATTTTTAAAATGGAAATAGCTAAATTTATAGTCAGAAATTATTAAAGTGTTAAATGTTTTTAATACCTTCAGAACTGCAAAGTTAGGGATAAGCTTTCTCTTGTCTGTATTATTATTGTAAGCAGAACTTTTACCCCAGCCAAAAGAACTCTCCCAAGCTACTAAGCTGAACATCCAGTTGTTAATTATTGAACATTTCCTCAAAGATGTTCTGCGGGAACCCAAGGCTCAGCATGTACGCCATTGGTGTCATTATATTCTCTCCAAGTTCTCCCTCTCATCATTATAGAGAAAGCAAGCCAAAAACCTGGAAGGCATTCCAAATTCCCTTTCATTGCCTCCTCTTCCAGTCCCTGTATTCCTTCTGGTTATCTTCCCGAGTTCTTATCTTCTCATCCTCAGAGACAACATCCCAGTGCAGACTCTCACCTCTTAACAGGATTATGGTAGCTCCAGCTTGATCAGTTCTCCATCACTTCCAGATGGAGTTTTCTTCAACACAACCTGCACTGCTCAAGATTGTCCTCTCTGGCTCCGCTCTGACCTTGGAACAGGGCCCAAACTCATCACCATGGCTCTAAGGCTTTTATTTATTTATTTTTTTATTTTTGGCTTTTCCTGCTTGTACCTAATGTTAATCAATATAACGTATATGCTCTTTGGAACTTTGTCTGCAATTGGAAGCTTCAGTGGATTTTTAGATGTCAAAAATAATCATTGTGTAGGTATTGGGATTTCCTTTATGTTCTGTGGTCTGAGTAGAAAGTGTAGAAATATGAATGATAAATGGTCAATAGAGATGAAATGCTTATAAAAATCAATAGATTTAATGGCTCTAAAATATTTCAGGATGTTAGCATCTGACACAAACAACATTGAAGGAAACCTTATTTAATGGAATATCTTGGCTCATGTATCAGTCTTCCTAATGTATGACAAAGTGATATTGAAAGACTGAGGAAACAGACTTTGATGGACCTCAATGACATATAGGCAGATTGCTTAACTGAGTCGAAGATTTTTAAAAAGTTAATACACAGAAATTTAATAAATGCAATAAACCCTCTTCTACTTTCTTCTGCCTCTTCTTCTTTGACTGATTCTTATGAAACCTTCCAGTACAGATTTACAGTCTCTAAGAAATCGTTCCTGAAACTCCAAAGTTCGGGTTAGGGTCCCTTGTGTACGTTCTTTTCAAGTCCTGTACTTTACCATGACTCTTACCATGTTAGTTTGCTGTCTTCTGTCCTAGACTATTAACTCTGGGATGGCTGGGCAACTGTTAGGCTTTTTGATGTATTTCCACAGTAAATATATGTTTAATTAAAATTGCATAATAAACATCTTCAAAGTCAGAATGAATAATCACCTGTAGGTTCAAGATGCTGTGTATCAGATAACATAATGAGGTCAGAGTCAGGCTGTTCATCTAACAGGGGCCCAGAACTGCACAAAGTATGAAAATTTACTGAGGTTGGGCTTGTCTTGGCAGGTACCAATCAGAAGCATTCCTTGGAGAAGAAAATTGTGTTACAGTTTTGTCTTTAGATTTTCTTTTCAATCACAGACTTGAAACACAAGTGGATTCTGAGAACTAAGGCCTAGTAGTTATCCATTTTAATAGCATAAGCCCTCAGTAAATGATTAATTCATTCTTTAATTCATTGATCAATTCATTGAATCATTGATTGGGAAGGCTTGGAAGTTGCCATTGTAAGTCATGCAATCCAAATATGCATCCTAAATAAATTCTTGTGCTTTTGCTCAAGTAGAAAGACGGTAGGATGTTTTTAACAGCATTATTTGCAATAGGAAAAAAATTGGAATCAACTTAAATGACTGCCAATAGATGAATGAATAAGAAAGAAAAAGAATTCATGCAACGGAATACCATATTCAGGCAAAATTAGTGCATTAAACCTACACATATTAGGAATAAGTCATGAAAAGGTCATGTTAAGTGAAAAAAGCAAGTTTAAAAGAAAAAATAAAGTCTAATATTTATGTAAATATAAAACCATAAAACAAAAATATTTCTTTTTATGTATGAAAAGTGAAAGTCACTCGGTCCTGTCCAACTCTTTGTGACCCCCTGGACTATAGAGTCCATGGAATTCTCCAGGCCAGAATGCTGGAGTGGGTAGCCTTTCCCTTCTCCAGGGCATCTTCCCAACCCAGGGATTGAACCCGGGTCTCCCGCCTTGCAGGCAGATTCTTTACCAGTTGAGTCACAAGAAAGCCGTTTTATGTATACATATGTGATAAAAATTAAGATATGTGGTTGAGAGGTATACATATTATTTTCTGTGTAATGACTACCTTTGGGGATGGAAGCAGAGGAATAAGATGGGATGAGGTTTCAGTAATACCCTATATGCTGTGCTTCTTTAAAAAAGACGTGAAATAAATGTGGCAAAATGTGGTATGTTGGTTAAAGTTTGGTGATAGATACACTGATGCTTATTGTATTGTCTTGTGTACTTTTTAGTAAATTTAAGTATTTCATAATAATTTCTTGAATTACAATAGAGAAAAATAAATCATAAGAGGGGAGCACCTATTTAGCTTTAAAAATTAAAACTTTATGCATAGGTGTTGGTTCAGTCTTGAGTTGAATAAAATATGCTGTTGAGAGTCAAAGGGTTATTTGAGTCTCATTAGCAAATGTTTATATCTCTGGTGAAGTTGGTTAGGCAGTAAAAAATAGTTTTGTTAGATAAGATAGAAAAGAATGTCTTTCTTCTTTACAGTAAATAGTTTTCCTAATTACAAAAGCAAAAGATGCTCAGAAATGTAAACTAAGAGGAAGGGTGGGAATCCACATATAATCTTGCCTCTTATAAATAAAATCTATAAACATAATTTTTCACATGTGCATAAGCCTATATGCATACATGATTTAAGGGCATCTCTCTGTGCATACTGGTTTGTACTTAGTATTATATGATGAACATATTTTCTATGCTATTTCATTTTGTTTTACTGAAGATTTTTGGTAACTGTGTAGGATTTCTTTGGACATGCTATCATTTACTTAATCAGTTCCCCGTTATTGAATATTTAGGTGGCCATCGAAAAAGCAAGAGAGTTCCAGAAAAACATCTATTTCTGCTTTATTGACTATGCCAAAGCCTTTGACTGTGTGGATCGCAATAATCTGTGGAAAATTCTGAAAGAGGTGGGAATACCAGACCACCTGACCTGCTTCCTGAGAAACGTATATGCAGGTCAGGAGGCAACAGTTAGAATTGGACATGGAAAAACAGACTGGTTCCAAATAGGAAAAGGAGTACGTCAAGGCTGTATACTGTCACCCTGCTTATTTAACTTCTATGCAGAGTACATCATGAGAAACGCTGGACTGGAAGAAACACAAGCTGGAATCAAGATTGCCAGGAGAAATATCAATAACTTCAGATATGCAGATGACACCACCCTTATGGCAGAAAGTGAAGAGGAACTAAAAAGCCTCTTGATGAAAGTGAAAGAGGAGAGTGAAAAACTTGGCTTAAAGCTCAACATTCAGAAAACGAAGATCATGGCATCTAGTCCCATCACTTCATGGGAAATTGATGGGGAAACAGTGCAAACAGTATCAGACTTTATTTTGGGGGCTCCAAAATCACTGCAGATGGTGACTGCCACCATGAAATTAAAAGACGCTTATTCCTTAGAAGGAAAGTTATGACCAACCTAAATAGCATATTGAAAAGCAGAGACATTACTTTGCTAACAAAGGTCCGTCTAGTCAAGGCTATGGTTTTTCCAGTGGTCATGTATGGATGTGAGAGTTGGACTGTGAAGAAAGCTGAGCACTGAAGAACTGATGCTTTTGAACTGTGGTGTTGGAGAAGACTCTTGAGAGTCCCTTGGGCTGCAAGGAGATCCAACCAGTGCATTCTAAAGGAGATCAGCCCTGGGTGTTCTTTGGAAGGAATGATGCTAAAGCTGAAACTCCAGTACTTTGGCCATGTCATGCGAAGAGTTGACTCATTGGAAAAGACTCTGATGCTGGGAGGGATTGGGGGCAGGAGGAAAAGGGGACAACAGAGGCTGAGGTGGCTGGATGGCATCACTGACTCGATGGACGTGAGTCTCGGTGAATTCCGGGAGTTGGTGATGGACAGGGAGGCCTGGCGTCCTGCGATTCATGGGGTTGCAAAGAGTCAGACACGACTGAGCAACTGAACTAAACTGAACTAGACTTTTTTAAAAAAAGAAAAAGATAATGAATTCCTGGTTCACTGGAAGTAATATGATTTCAAATGTTTTCTAATTCAGCATTGTTTTCATTGAACCCCAACATGTAAATGCATGCATTTGATTTTTTTTCTGATATAAGGAATCATCTAGACAATGGACTAAATTTCCCATCTATTTTCAGCATGTGTAATATCCAGGAGACAAAACCACTGTAACATCCTTGCTGGCTCTTAGAATATCTGGGGGTTGGCATGCCAAGACTAGGACAATATTCCCACAATGATTTTTACCTGCTTACTCTGGAGGTGAGGAAAAAGAATGTCAAACTAAAAGTTCTTAAGAAATGAATAAACTGCTTAAATATTCTTAAATGGAAATTATTTCCAAAATATTAATAAGACAAACACTGGATGAGTTCTTTTAATGCCCACAACAACCTGATATAACATATTTAATGAAATAAATTTCTGGACCCAAGATGGAGCTGCTTCTGCCCAGGGAGCCATGTCAGCAAACTGAAATTTAGATAACTTTAGTGTGCCTGTAAAGATTCTACTTGACCAGAAACGCAATATAACCAGTCAATCCCAAAACACCAAGTCAACTCTGAGTTCTATACTTTGTTCTATAAAAGCTTCCTATATATTCTCATTTTGCAGTTCTCAGAATGGAGACTGTCCACTTCATGAGTTGTTAAGTAATGCTTGCTTGTATCACCTAAATTGTCATTAGCTATTTTAAACATATTGCATTAACATTTAAGCCAAATATTAGAAGAAATTGCTTTATGAGTCCTTTAAGATAAGTGAAAGTGAAGTCGCTCGCTCAGTCGTGTCTGACTCTTTGCAACCCCATGGATGGTAGCCTACCAGGCTCCACAGTCCATGGGATTTTCCAGGCAAGAATACTGGAGTAGGCTGCCATTTCCTTCTCCAGGGGATCTTCCCAACCCAGGGATCGAACCCGGGTCTCCTGCATTGCAGACAGATGCTTTACCGTCTGAGCCACTAGGGAAGCCCTCCTTTAAGATAAAGTGAAAGTAAAGTCGCTCAGTCATGTCCGACTCTTTGCGACCCCATGGACTGTAACTTATCAGGCTCATCTGTCCATGGGATTTTCCAGGCAATAGGTACTAGAGTGGATTGTCATTTCCTTCTCCACCTTCAAGATAAGACAATCACAAAACAATCCTTGCCGAAAAAGACCTCTAAAACACAAACACACATGTTCACATATCCATGCGGATGTGGCAGTAGTCTAGGTAAGAGACATGAACTCAGGGCACCTTGGGGAACACAAGCAAGTGGAACTGAAGTGAGGCAAAATGCCATTAAGCAACCACACAGTGGAATTTAGACACTGTGGGGTCATGATTTGATCCCCTATCAATGCCAGCATCACAATTCACTCTTTCAAGTTCAGTTAATATTGATGAGGTTATAACACATGGCTTCCTCCCTTGAAATTATTTATCTATGCAAACACACCTCTCAATAGCCTAGCAACTCATCTGCCCTCTGCTTTCAAGGATATATGTGTCACACATTCCATTATATAAACGAGATGATTCAGACACATCTTCTGAATATCTCTGTGAAGAAATAAAATCCAGTTTCCATCCAAGTCAGTGTAAGCAATAATTCTCAATAATCAAGGACTTTTATAAGTTATATTATCATAGTTTTATTAATATGAATATATATATGTATATATATATTGGCAAAGGAAATGGCAACCCACTCCAGTATTCTTGCCTGGGAAATCCCATGGAGAGGGGAGCCTGGCAGACTACAGTCCATTGGGTCGCAAAGAGTCGGACACGGCTGAGCGACTAACAGACACACACATATATATATAATACTTTTGCTTGGACTGGGTCTTTTGAAGCAGATCTGTGGGTCTGTGGGTCTGCTGGAGTATAGGGAAATTATGGGAGGAAGCCCCGTGTGTCACATAAGAGCTGTGCCTGGAATTCCTTGGTTTCTACAATCTGGGTAATCAGTGAGGAAGATACTACAATATTCCAGGTTTAAAAAGATAGCTAAGGCCTCAACTCTTGTCATTAATTCATTAGGTTGAAAACAAGACAAGACTTAATTAATTAGATCTGGAGGATGGAAGTGGCAGTAAGTGTGATGGGAGTGAAAAGGTCTGGCACAGAAGATTTGATATGTGGTGATGCTGTTAACCAATTAATAGATGTAGGAGGAAGTGCAGTGTTTATGTGAGGGATATGAAGTTGAAGTGTGACAAGAAACATAATCATCTTATGCACATCAGTTTTGAGGTGTTTTTGGAGTATGTCTAGGTTGGCTTATTTCTGGTCTAAAACTCAGGGCAACAATAAGCCTGGAAATATGCCCTTGATGGTTTAAGATAAGATGTTAGTTAAAACTGTGTCAGGATAATTGCCCAGGGAGAATTTATAGACTAAGCAGAGCAGTGGGCCCAAAAGACGGTCCTCAAGAAAATCCGGTGCTTAAAGAGGAGACACAGAGAAGGCAAGCATGAAGAAGACTGATGGTCAGAGCTGAGGGCAGAGAAAGGGGACAGTCAGGAAGTGGAGAGTTTCAAGACTGTGTAATGATCAATAGGGGCAAACAGAGCATAAACGTGCGAACACATCATGAATGTGCAAACACAGCATAAATGCTCTGCTAAGGAAAGGTTTGGATAATATCTATTGAGTTTGGCAATTTGGAGATTAGTGGGCTCTCCAAGGGCTTTTTGAGTGAAGGGTTCTGAGCAAAAGCCAGCTTGTAAGGTTCCAACTGAATTGTAAACAGAAAGTGAGAAAACGAAGACAATGAGTGTGGAACACCCTTACAAATGTTTCCTTGCTGGATTAAAAGAAGGCTATTTGTTGTTCTTATTTTTGACTTGGAAACATTTAAGGATGCTTAGAGACTACCGTCTTGGGCTCCAAAACCACTGCAGAGGGCGACCACAGCCATGAAATTAAAAGACACCTGCTCCTTGGAAGAAAAGCTATGACAAACCAAGACAGCATATTAGAAAGCAGAGACACTACTTTGCAAACAAGAGTCTGTAGAGTCAAAGCTATGGTTTTTCCAGTAGTCACATATGGATGTGAGAACTGGACCATAAAGCAGGCTCAGCACTGAAGAACTGATGCTTTTAAACTGTGGCATTGAAGAAGACTCTTGAAAATCCCTTGGACTACAAGGAGATCAAATCAGTCAATCCTAAAGGAAATCAATCCTTAATATTCTTTGGAAGGACTGATGCTGAAGCTGAAACTCCAAAACTTTGGCCACCTGATGTGAAGAGCCAACTCATTGGAAAAGACCCTGATGCCAAGAAAGACTGAAGGCAGGAGGAGAAGGGGACAACCAGGAACAAGATGGTTGGATGGCATCACTGACTCAATGGACATGAGTTTGAGCAAGCTCCGGGAGTTGGTGAAGGACAGGGAAGCCTGGCGTGCTGCAGTCCATGGGGTCCCAAAGAGGTGGACGCAACTGAGCGACTGAACAACAACGAAGAGACCACAGAGAAACACCAGAGAGGAAGACACTGAAGGTAAAGGAGCGATGGAGACAACAGATGGATTGATATACTGGAAGGGGTGTCCTGATCCAGGCTTGGCTGCATCCGTGGGATGCACTGATTATTGCTCTAATTCTTTCCCTCTACCCCATCAGGACACTCTTTTATTACATGACTGATTCACATACTTCAGCAGGATCTGCAACCAACTCATCCATCTGTGAGCCTTGCTCTTCCACTTTCTCAGGCAAAATTCTGGAAGAAGAAAAAAACAAAACGAACCTGGTGGTTGAAAGCAGAATTCAACCAGAAAAAGTTAATAAAGTGGCCTCATATTTGGGTTTTCTTCATCCAACAAGCAGTCTCAGTTATTAAAACAACACAGCCACAAAATCTTCATGATAAGGTAGAGATTTCTGCAAAATCTAAGTTATTTCTGCAAAATTCTGGACTTCCCTGACTGTCTGAATTGAATTAGAGTATATTTTAAGCCACTGTATTACACATACATACACAGAGAACCC
This sequence comes from Oryx dammah, assembly GCF_014754425.2. Lineage (NCBI taxonomy): Eukaryota > Metazoa > Chordata > Mammalia > Artiodactyla > Bovidae > Oryx > Oryx dammah. The sequence goes on along the minus strand of NW_024070188.1, from coordinate 21,213,992 downwards.
ACAAATTTATGCTGTTCTCCTGGTCATTAGATGAGGTTCTGATGTAGTAATAACAAGCCATAGACAGGTTCAAGCAGGTCTAAAGGCAGATAATAAGCTTGCAGGTTTTTAATTTCTCAGTAAAAGGCACAGTAGACATTCCTACTCCATTCCTGACCCCCAGCTCATCTCTCAGGCTCAGTCCCCACCTCCAAGTGAGACCCGGAGGACAGAGGGTTAGAAATACGGTAAAGGTGTCCCACTATGCCTATTATGTGGTAATTCTTACAAACTGAAAACATAATTCTTTGTCTTTTTAATGTATATAAAATTCAAGATGTCATAATGTGAAAATAGCAACATCAGAACAGCCTTGTGAGAATGACATGTGACTTCCTTAGCTTCCTTTCTCTGTCTTCTCCTCATTCCTAATAATCTCACTTTTTATCATGGCCCATCTCTTGCTTCTCTTTTCCTATCTTTCTCTTCTGAAGTTCATAGCTGATATGACAATTTTTTTATCCACTGCCCTTACCCATGGCCAATTATCCTTACCTTCCAAAAGCAGTTCTAGAAGTTTCTATTCAAGTAATCAGTCAATGTGTCAACCAACATTTACTGTTAAGCTCCAGACATTATTATCCTGAGATGTGGTAACACAGGACTTCCAGGGTGAACCACCATTGGCGGGTATACCTCATTTTATTTTCTGGTGCTTAACTTTACAGAGAACACTACCAGAAATTAAAATCTCAGCCCTGAGCTCCAGAAACAGCAGGAAGAATCAAATATGGGAAAAAAAGGTGCTTGCAGTATCAGAATGGCCTGGCATCCCAATGATGTTTAATAAGTATTTTCATTAGGAACTTGGAAAATCTGATGTATCAATGTCTCTGAAAAGTTTGCATCTCAAAAAGAGTCAGAATTCATAGAAGCTTCAATATACTGTATACATTTTCCTTGGGTGCTGGAAGAAATGCATTAGAATAGCCACTACCTAAGGAAATGGCAATCCACTCCAGTGTTCTCGCATGGAGAATCCCAGGGATGGCAGAGCCTGGTGGGCTGCCGTCTATGGGGTCGCACAGAGTCGGACACGACTGAAGTGACTTAGCAGCAGCAGCAGCAGCAAGGAACCCTAAAATGAATTTCTCTCCTTTATCATTCTTCACAAATGAACACTGTTTGTTCTGGAAGCTATGATTACCAAACATATATTGCAGAGAACATATACATGTTTTGGTGTTTCTTGATGTAGTCCTGAGATTTTTGTCCTCCATTTGAAATCCAAAAAGGAAAAAGAAAGACATCTGCAAAGACAACAATGATGATGTAGAAGTAAATTATAATTAAAATAAGCAAGCAAACATCAAAAGCAACCAAACTATGGCTCTTTTGATTCATAGAAATCAAAACACTTCCATTCACCGAGTGGAGATCCCTGCAGAGGCATATTCCAGTCAACTTTAAAGGTTCACTCCTGTTGCATTCAGCTCCTTTATTTCTGTAAATTTTTTTCATTCTTAATGATGGCACAGATGGACTCACAATTGGACAGCATGTAGAAAGATTCTATGTCACAGATGAACTAAGAAAGCTGACCTGCCTTCCTCTGGGCTTGGTTGATCATTACCCTTGATCAAATAAAAAGCCACATGTTCCAGCTGCCCTTATGCCCTGGTTACCGCAGTGAGAAAAGGAAAAGAGAGAAACAGAAGGAAGACTTGGGACAAGATAGATAATCCTTATATAAATTTTCATATCATCTGAGTACAAGCATGTTTCATGCATTCAGTTTCTTCATTTTTTCATGAACATTTAAATGGAATGAAAGTGGCTCACAGTAAAGCATTTACTCTTGCTGTGATGGAAATGATAATCTCCTGTAACCAATCAAGCTTTTAAAATGTCATATAACATGTACTTAGAGAAAAACAAGTCGAGATGCTGGATTAGATGTGAAGAAGAAAAGAGTGAGGGCCGAAGAGAAGGGAATGGAAAGAGAGCCAAAGAGCAGTTATTCCTTCTGACTTCATATTGAATCTTTGAGGGTGTAGACATTTGGTAGACATTTGGAGTTACTTTACCCTAGAGATTTTTGAAGACAAACATTCTACAAAATGAGGTGTCTTCTCCCCCTCCAAAATGAATTTTAAAACCTAGTGCTCTTCTGAAATACATGGAAACATCTCCATGTGGCAGAAGTTGGTGAAACAAATTATAAAGTAATATACATGATACCACATTTCTTTTGAAAACATATATTTTGGGGGGTATAAAAATAAATAAGAACATATAGGGAGGGGTGCATGTGTGTGTGCTAAGTTGCTTCAGTCGTGTTCGACTCTTTGTGACCCTGGGTTATGGACTGTGGCCCGCCAGGCTCTCTGGCTGTGAGATTCTCCAGGCAAGAATACTGGAGTGGCTTACATACCCTCCTCCAGGGGATCTTCCCAACCCAGGAATCAAATCGCAGTCTCCTGCATTTCAGGGGGATTCTTTACCAGCTGAGCCACCAGGGAAGCCCAAGAATACTGGAGTGGGTAGCCTACCCCTTCTCCAGGAGATCTTCCCGACCCAGGAATTGAACTGGGGTCTCCTGTATTGCGGGCAGATTCTTTACCAGCTGAGCTACCAGGGAAGTGCTATTAAGATTTAGACATTGGTAATTATGACTATAGTAAATATCCCCAAAAGTGTTGAATAGTTTGCTAGTTGAATAGTTGGTTAGCCAGGGGTTAACGCAGGGCTTCCCAGGTGACTCAGTGGTAAAGCATCTGTCTGCTAATGCAGGAGAAGCAGCAGGCGCAGGTTCAGTCTCTGAGTTGGGAAGATTCCTGGGAGGAGGAAATAGGAACCCAATCCAGTATCTTGCCTGGAAAACTCCATGGACAGTGGAGCCTAGCAGGCTGCAGTCCACAGGGTCACAAAGAATTGGACACGACTGAGCGACTGAGCGTGAGCATAAGGGGCTAATATGTGTTTTCTGGAGAATTCTGTTATGGAGCAGACCCTGTTTGAACTTGATGAACCAGTTGTGTGGACAGAAAAACCCTGAATACTTGCCTTGGTTTTTAATGAATCTCTTTGCATTATCTCATTTTATTGGTCCCAAATCAAGGAGAAATGATAGGCATTCTATTGACTGATGACAGATTTGCACACAGTAAATTTAGTGATATGCAACTGCTCAAGGCAAAATGAAAATCAATATATAGCAAAAGGATGTGTACTTTTCCAACTAAAATCAGAATTAAAACAGTAGCTATTTAATTTGGTTGAGGAAAAGTTTCTGGAGAATGTGTTTCAAGGAAGTAAATGACCCTAGAATGTGAAGAGCTCTCAAATTTGAATGACAAGAGAAGCAGGAATGAAGAGAGGGAGTGAGGACCAACAAGCCAGCCCTAGAGTGACATCACCCTGAAGGAGAGATTGACTGTCTTAAAGGTAAATATACCTGAAACTAACACAATATTATATAAATCAACTCTCCTTCAAAAAAAAGATAAGTGCAACTTCTTTCAATTTTTAAAGAGAAGTGAAACTGAAAAAAGACTTCAGTTTTATTCGTTAACTTTAAAAGATTAAAGACTAAGGCTTTTAACTATAGCATGAAAGAAATGTGATTGCAATGCCCTTTTATCTGATACTCTGGGGCTGTTGACCACCATGCAATATATTGACCTAAACGTGAGGATAAAACTCAAAGTCCATTCATCTGACATCAAAAAAAGGCATTTACTCAATTCTTATAGTTTAATTTCAAATTATAAAGAAAAAGTCTTTGTATTTTATAGCAACTTGAAGCCACACACCTCTTAGTAAAGATGAATAAATCAGTAAAGTGACATTTTTCCTTGTATAGTTATTGGCCAAAGTGAAATCAGAATCTCTTTCCTAAATCATAGAGATAGCAAAGTTCAAACTGGATTTTTAAAATTTGTATCGCATGCCTGCAAATTAACTCTCAGTCATCTGGTTTTTATTATTTTGCTCACCTTGAACAACTCAAGCAGGACCTGTTCTGGAAAGAGGTGGAGCATATTTAGCTGCCTGAGTGTCAAGTCTTTCTAGCATGCTAAGTCGATTCAGTCATGTCCAACTCTTTGCAACCCCATGGATGATAACCCGCCAGGCTCCTCTGTCCAAGGGATTCTCCAGGCAAGAATACTGGAGTGGGCTGCCATGCCCTCTTTCAGGGAGGAATCTTCTGAACCCAGGGATCAAACCTGCGTCTCTTTATGAATCCTGCATTGGCAGGTGGGTACTTTACCACCAGCGCCACCTGGGAAGCCCAGACTTCCCAGCTACACCTCCAAATGAATATACAATTTTAACAGCTTATGCAATTGTTACTTAGTTGTTGCTGCTAAATTTTGGGGGTGGAGATTTTGCAACAGGGATCAATAGATGTGTTTCATTTCTTAGTTGCCTCATTTCTGGGACTCCTTGAAACAAGCATATGCCAGCTAGAGAGACAGCTTTCAGTGTAATCATGGCTAGAAGGCAGCATTTCTTTAGTTTGGTATTATCCACCATCTCCGAGAAAGGCACCTGCAACTGGCTTTGTCAAATAGAGTCAGATAGATAGAGATCAAAGCTGCAGCCTCTGTGACTGGTTGGCTGGCAAGATGAGCACCTCCAGAGAAGAACAATCAGGCGGCTGTACACAGCTGATGGGTTCCCGAGCTTTCTCTCACATCTGGTTTACCTCGTTTTATCTACACTGATAAGAACAAGAAAAGTATCTGAACTGGACAAAGGCTAATGACAGCGTATTATTGTCTGTTAGTTGCTCAGTCGTGTCCGACTCTTTGCGACCCCATGGGCTGTAGCCTGCCAGGCTCCGCTGTCCATGGAATTCCCCAGGCAAGAATACTGGAGTGGGTTGCCATTCCCTTCTCTAGGGGATCTTCCCAGCCCAGGGATCGAACTCAGGTCTCCTGTATTGCAGGCAGATTCTTTACCATCTTAGCCACCAATGTATTAATAATACACTATCATTTTTTAATAAAAAGTGATAGTGTATTATTAATACATTCAAATAAAAATCTAAAGGATTACTTATAACTCCCCAAACAGTATCAGATTGATCTTTAGGTTGTGGATTTGTGCTGGCCACACTGTTTTCCTCTCAGGAGCATTTCGAGGCTTTCCATCTCATCTCTCTCTACTTCCCACGCTCCAAGAGGAGTTTGTCCGTAGCTCAAGGGGGCACCATTGATCTGTTGGCTAACAGATGGCTAACATGGTGGGGAAGGCTAGATGCTGGTTCATAGGTTCATAAAAGCACTGATTTCTCAACCAAGAGTATTTCCTACTCCACAGGAATTGTAAATCAGAGCAAGTTTTAAAGAAGATAGAAATTTCCCTTTGCTATTCAGGGTTTTGGAAAGTATTTCTGAACAGATTACAGAATGTGAAATAGGATGTTTTTTATTCTTCAGAATGTTCAAGGAGTTAGAAATCTCAGTAGTTGCCAAAATAATTTCCTTTGCCTTGAAATTATTTTCCTTGCATTAGCTTTAGTTCCTTTTCAAGCCTACACATTTGTACATTTTTTTGGTAGATTTTCTATAGATTTTCTATGAATTAGAACAGATATATGCTAATGTGTCCCTGGATTATGAGTTTATGCAATACTTTTTATAGGTACTAGAATTGGGGCAAATTATTATAAATACACTTATAAACACTTATTATAAGCTCACTATCACTAATGAAAAAAAATCATATATATAATCATATATGTGTGTGTGCTTATATCTATATACAGAGATATAATCTCTTCTTTTCCTAAACATAAATAAGATAAAGTTTATGATATTTTTGCTAGTCTTTCTATATCATTTTAAATAACCACTATATAAATGATCTCTCATAACCATGGTTTCAAAAATAAATTCTATTGATACAGCTCAACTGACTACACATTGCTTAAGACATTTTCATATGCCTAGTAGTGTGCAGCTAAAGGTAAATTATTCTTCATCTTAAAGGTCATTTACCTATGGGCTGTCTGGCATAAGCATGGTTTTAATAACAGCTTCTATTACTACAGTCACAACAACTCCAAATAAGAAAAAAAAATAACAATCCCTGAGTCTGGCAGAGGATGAGTAAACTTATGAAAGAAACTGGATGCTCTGAATTATTTCTGAACCTTCATGACCCCAGTGGCAACTCTCTTCTGTTGAACTCCAGTGTTCAATAAGCAATCATCACATACCTATGGGACTTTTGCGATCACAGTAAATCTACTGTGTCTGCTACGTGCCAGACACAGTGCTCAGATGATATGAGTTGCCTTGGGACATCTTTACCTCAGCTCTATGAAGTAGCATTTTCCAAGCAGGAATACTGGAGTGGGTGGCCATTTCCTTCTCCAGGAAATCGGCTCTACCCAGGGATCGAACCCATGTCTCTTGCTTCTCCTCCACTGGCGGGTGGATTCTTGACCGCTGTGCCACCTGGGAAGCCCAGGCACTGTTGAAAACAGAAAGCTGCGTATTGGAGACATGAGGTGGGTTCCCCCCAAAGCTACACATGAGTGAGCAACAGGGTTAAGTTAACACTAGGTGTTGTAAGGTCACAGTGTGCGTCCTAAGATCCTATTTTCCTGATTTTCTATAATTTATATTGCTTGGAAATTATTTTCCTCCTATTAGCTTTAGTTCCTTAAAGGAACTAAAGATCCTCAAGTGTGTCCTAAGAGCCTGGTCTCAGCCGAGAGCGTGCCCTGACCCCACCCACTCTCCCTTCTCCTCACCCTTATTACATCCTGTCCCAGGTCTAGTCAGGCCTTCTTGGCTTCCCCTCAGCTGTTGGGGAGGAATCTTTGAACAGGGCCTTTTGCTTAAAGTCTCCAAATTACTTGAATAAATAGAAAAAGAAAAGAAAAAGCTTTAGGTTAAGATTGAATTTTGTGATAGTTGGCAATTATTCCCATTTTGTTTCTCTCCCTAAATGGATGTATATAATATTAGATTGTTCAAAAGTTTATTCAGATTTTTCATAACTTCTTACAGAAAAACTCAAACGAACATTTTGGCCAACCCTATAGATGTCAGCCAAAGAGAACTACAAAATTACTCTTGTTATTTTTATTGACAAACTATGCTGAAACTGAAAGGTTAGATGGCACAAGAAACTGTTTTCAGGTACATCAATGAATTGAGATAGAGACATTGTTTTCATTATGTTTTCTGTGTGCCAGGCACTGCAGCAAGTACTTTACCGCAGTGTTTTATACAGACCCACAACAACACTGTAACAGGGTACTTTTATTTTCAATATTTTTGTAGAGGAGGGGAGGTTAAGTAACTTCCTCAAGCCTACAAACTAAAAAGTGGCAAGACAATAATGTGGGCGGCCGTAAGTTTGACTCCAAAGTTCATATTTTAAACTCTTTTTGCTTCATTTCCCAAATGCAAAGGTGCAATTTACATTTGTTCAGACATCACTCACATACCCTGTGTGGGGGTGAGATTGATCCCATGCCCTTTAAAGAGGTTTATCAGAGTGCCAATTAGGCCACCCCTCTACATCTTTGTCCTGGGAACAGAAAGGCAGAGGGCCTCCTATGGATTCTACATCACTACAAAACCAATATATTTAATAAGCCACTCGTGTTAAAAATGTTTTCCCTTCTCTGAACATTCTGTTTGTGTTGCCTTACCTGCTGCAATAAGACCACACGACCCATGGCACAGACACGTTTTCACAGTCCTGACAATATCAGGGCAAGTTAGCAAAAAGATTTTCCAACACTATGAAACATAGCCAAACCAGTCTTCAGTATGATCCCATTCATCCTCTAATAAATTAATAATATCTCCACATGTGGACAGGAAGCAATATCCTTTTGAAAAAGAGCAGCAGGTAAGAAGGTACTTTCATCTGCATTTATTTTAAATTCTATGACAGGTGTCCTTTTCCATGACTCACAGAGAATTTCCTCCGTTTTTTCCTATTGATATGTTTAGTAAATCAAGGACCTAAAATCACAACTGTGAAAGTTAAAAAAAAAAAAAGGCTACCGTAGATTTTTTCTTTATCTTAAAAAAAAAAGTTTACCCTCTCACCACAACAGATGGTTTTAAATGCAGTGATTACAAAATTCTGAAGGTAAAATGGTTTAATTACAAAGTCAATACTGCCTCCAACCTGGGCTAAGTCTTTAGCGTAAAAACAACAGACGGAGCAGTGCAAACGCTAAGGCAATGTTTAACCAGAACTTTGCATAGCTACCGCAGTAGGGTTTTCCATGAGGCTTTAGTAAACTACAGATCACGATTCTGGGTTCCTATTCACTGAATGTCCTCAGAGGGTGAAGAGTTACAGAAGAGTATGTATTTCACCATGCGATGCATGTACACACACAAACAAGTCTGATGAAGCCTACTGGAACCCCAATTATGAGATGGGGTTCAATTTCAGCAAAAATGGGCAAATAGGAAAAGTTAAGAATACACGGAGAAGGATTTTGTCACAGGAATGAGTTTGCAATTCATTTTAAAAGGGCATCATTCTGAAATTACATGTTTAATATGTCATTTTTCAAACATTAAATGGTCAGTTTTGGCTTAAAACATAAGAAATGATTCAACTGCTAGATGTTTGTGGATGTTGGTTTTGTTCATTTTTTTTTTAATCTCATGAGAGGGCAAAATTTAAGTTGGATTTCTTTGTAAAATTATCATCTGTTTTTCCAAAACAGAAATGATCAGAGGACACAAAATATTATTTATGGGTTAAATCTTGATTCTAATTAGATTTATAATATGAAAATAAAATCAGAGTGCCTGGGGAAAGCCTTCTATATGCTAGCAATACAGTCAGACATAACAAATGACTCAGTGAAATTAATTTCATTTTATCCATTAAATGGAATTAGAATGATCCATGAAAGCTTATGGAAAAGAAAATCACATGCATTTTCCTTAAGCTGGCGTAGTCTTGCTTCATGTTCACTAAATATTTAATATAGGCAATTACAGGATAGTTAGGGTCACTGAGCTGAGCAGGTGTGGGAGGATCTAAACAGTTAAGTAAAATAAACATTTCTGATGGTCTTATCTCTGCACCTTCTGAACTTAATAAATGTCACGAGGATAACCTAAAACAACTCTTCTAGCAGCTCCACAGGGAATTAAATTCAGAAGCATTTTGTGATTTCTAATCTGTTCAGGTTGTTCTGCTAGGGAAAATGCCTCATTCCACTAGGAAGTACCTAGGATTACATTCAAAGACATTTGGAAAGATTGGTGTTGAGATTAAAACGTAAAGAAAAGAAAAAATAAAAAGAGATAAGCACTATGTTCTAAAAACACAAATGGCTTAAAAGGCACAATTTTACAAACATTACATTAAGACAAAGTAACTTCTCAGTGATAATTACCACACATTAATTTCACCTTGGGAGAAGCATTAAAATTTAATTACCCAAATTTAGCAGCAGCATAGTAATAAGACACATCCAGTTGCTTACTGAATTTCATTCTCTGCCATAAGTTTTCTAAAAAGCCCTAAATAAGCAAAAAGTCTCAACTTCTAAAAGTCATTAATACAATTGAGAAATTCTTTGGTAATCCTTAGTAACAAGTTCTTGAAAACCACACATTGGAAATTCATTCTTTCACTCTCATTTCCTTCTGGATAGGCAACCATTCCAATACGTTTAATGTCATTTAATGTCTAACCTGAAACAAACACTCTGCACTGCAATACCATGGAGAAATAGACCATTCCACTTGTCTTAACTATACATCTTGGTGAATTTTCACAAACTGAACACAGCTGTGCCATCTATGACCAAGAAGCAGATGTTGCTAGCACCCCATAAGACTTTCTTGCACCCCTTTCTAGTCTGTGTCAGCTCAGGAGAACCATTTTCCTGACTTTTAGAAGAAGAGGTTCATTTTGCTTGTCTTATACATTACATACACAGAACCATTCTGTTTACACGTGTATGTGTCTGGCTTCTTTAGAAGCTCAATGTTGTGTTTTTAAGATTCATTCCTGTTTTTGTGTAAACTGAAGACTGTTCCTACTGCTGTGTGATAGCCCATTTTGTAACTCAAACACTGTTAGTGATGGGCTTTTGGGCAGGTTCCACTTTTGTTCTTGTTAATAGGGGTGCTAAGAACATTCTGGTTCATCTTTTGGTGAACACATGTCTATATTTCTGTCAGGCTTATGCCTAAGATTGGAACTATAATTCACAGTATGTTATTGTTCAGTTGCTAAGTCATGTCTGACTCTTTGTGACCTCATGACCTACAGCATGCCAGGCTTCCCTGTCCTTCACTATCTCCCAGAGTTTGCTCAAACTCAAGTCCAAATTCACAGTATAAGAATATTGTATAATATGTTCAACTTTAGTCAATGCAGCCAAAGCTGTATCACAAAATGAGCTTCTGCGGGGAGCCCTTGGCTTTTATGTCCTTGTATAGTATGAATTATTGTTTTGCATGTTAGTGTTTCTATTTATATGAATTGTTTTATGTTATACATCTCATTCTGTTTCCTATGTTTTTCCTCACTCAGGATTATGAGCTTAAGATTGATGCATGCAGCTTGTGAACATCACGTCTGTTACTTCTCACTATACACTACCACACGATGGATAGTGACACTTTTATTAACAACAGAGGAAAAGTGTCGTCTTAAAATCAAGTTTTTAAAGACTGTGACTATTTGATTCTGTGGGAAAAGAAGGACATAAAACTATAAAGTATGGTCCAAATTTTATTTCAAAATATATATCTGAAAGGAAATATAGCTGATATAAATAATGCTTACTATGATAGAGGACTTAGGGCGCTTTAAAAAAATTTTCCTGTATTATCCAAAGATATTATGGCCAAGAAAAAGTAAGTAAAAAAAGAAAATATAAAACCTATGAGTACTGTCTTTACATGAGTTAAGTGAAAACATTCTTATTGTTTATAGTTTGAACATTTGTTTTCACATCATTGTTTTCATTATCATTATTTGCAGTTGGTGCTAAGCCTATCTCTTCAAATATTACCTTTTGTCTTTCCTCTCTATTTAGTTTATTTTTCAACTTTCTTCACTAGAAGGGCCAACTAGAAGTCAGCACATCCCTCTCTTCTCAAGGGAGCAACCTTCTTCCTCCCAAAGCTAACAGTTGAGAGTTTCCATAGAGTGTTGCTACAAAAGGTCCACATCCTCTAGTCTTATTTTAAGATATCTTTTCTCTTCTTAAACTTGTTTCTTAATTAGCTCACTCATTATACCTAATCCACACTGAGAATATCTTAAATTATAACTGTTAGGGTTACTAAATAGAAATAGGATCTCATACAAGACAAGAGTCCTACAATTTTTTTTTTTTTTGAGAATAGTTGCTTTACAATGTTGAGTTAGTTTCTACTATTCAGCAAAGTGAATCAGCCACACATGTACAAATGTCCCTTCTTCCTTCAATTTCCTTCTCATTTAGGTCACCACAGAGCACTGAGCAGAGTTTCCTGTGCTGTACAGTTGGTGCTTATTAGTTATTTATTCTGTACATAGTACTATATAATACATACATATATATATATATGTCAGTCCTAATCTCCCAATCCATTCCAACCACCCCTGTTCCCTTAGTATCTATATGTTTGTTTTCTATACCTGTGGCTTTATTTCTGCTTTGCAAATAAGTTCATCTATACAATTTCCACATAGATTCCACATATATGCACTAACATACAATATTTGTTTTTCTCCTACAATTTTAATCCATGGATTCATGTTACCCAATTTTGCTTCTGCTTCAAACTATCCCTTTGTTCTCAGCTACAAACAAAAATGTCATTGGTCATTCTCTCAAGCAGGAACAAAACCCAAAACTAGGGTCAGAGAACTTTTAACAGATTAGAAAGGACAGTAGCGATTATCTAATTCCAGTGATAACCCTTTCTTATGTTCACTTATCAATGAATTAAATTATTATATTTAACCTACATTGATCATAGTTTAAAGAACAGACTAAAGAAGACTATTTGGCTTCATCAAGATTTCCAGGAGAAATATCAGTAACCTCAGATATGCAGATGACACCACCCTTATGGTAGAGAGTGAAGAGGAACTAAAGGGCCTCTTGATGAAAGTGAAAGAGAGTGAAAAAGTTAGCTTAAAGCTCGACATTCAGAAAACTAAGATCATGGCATCTGGTCCCATCACTTCATGGGAAATTGATGGGGAAAGAGTGCAAACAGTGTCAGACTTTATTTTGGGGGGCTCCAAAATCGCTGCAGATGGTGATTGCAGCAATGAAATTAAAAGACACTTACCCCTTGGAAGGAAAGTTATGACCTACCTAGCCAGCATATTAAAAAGCAGAGCCATTACTTTGCCAGCAAAGGTCCATCTAGTCAAAGCTATGGTTTTTCCAGTAGTTATGTATGGTTGTGAGAGTTGGACTATAAAGAAAGCTGAGTGCATAAGAATTGATTCTTTTGAACTGTGGTGTTGAAGAAGACTCTTGAGAGTCCCTTGGACTGCAAGGAGATCCAACCAGTCCATTCTGAAGGAGTTCAGTCCTGAGTGTTCATTGGAAGGACTGATGCTGAAGCTGAAACTCCAATACTTTGGCCCCCTGATGTGAAGAGCTGACTCATTGGAAAAGACCCTGATGCTGGGAAAGACTGAATGTGGGAGGAAAAGGGGATAACAGAGGATGAGGTGGTTGGATGGCATCACTGACTCAATGGACATGAGTTTGTGTGACCTCTGGGAGTTGGTGATGGACAGGGAGGCCTGGCGTGCTGCAGTCCATGGGGGTGCAAAGAGTCGGACACGACTGAGCAACTGAAGGGAACTGAGCTGAAATGACTTGTCATGAGGTACTTTTCTCTTTGTTGGTCCCTTTCTCCATATAAAAATATTAAAAATTAAAAAGCATGAAAATCCGATATGATGAGGAGGAACTGGGAGAACAAGGGATATGACCAGAAGGCTCTGTCCACATGGCTGGTGAAGAAGAATGCTCCTCTCATGAGCTGGACCACAGTTATTTACCCTTTCTCTTGCCATATCCAGATGGAAGTGCTCTAGGGAGCCCTTGAAAGGTCACGACCACCAGGTTCCCCACCTACCCTGACTGCTCACCTTTCTCTCTCACAGCATCTTTTCTGTCACACAGATTATCCCCTCAGGCCTCTGTTCTCTGTATCCAGCAACCTGGAGACTGGACAGTCACATAAATAAATGTTCAGTGAAGAAGAGGCTCTGGAAAGTAAGAGTCATCTCTTCCTTCTTTTTTCCCACTGTGGTTAAAATAAAAACCCTACAAACCCTGGTGTTGACTATGACTCTCTAGAACTGTCTGATCCACGTAGGTTGTCTGACTTGTTGGACTGACTAGAAATGATGGCTCTGGACAGAAAGCAGGGAGGTCTCCCTTCTCACACACACTGAGGCAGCTGCCCACCTCACCTGCACCCGCGGCTGCAGCAGCTCTACATCTTGGATCCATTGAAAACTATCTCAAAGCAGTGTGCAACCCCAGGATAAATAAAGGAGACAACTTGTGCATTTTAAAGCCTTCCCTTGGTTAACAACTTTGACTAATGATGGCAACAAAATTATTGGAGCCTGCAATAAGCCATCCAGTGGTCAAATAGGTCAGCTTATGGGCAGTATTAAGATTTAAATATCCTTTAAAATTAAACACTTTGGGGTTATTAATGTTTCCTTTCCTCTCAAAATTTTTCTGTTGAGAGGTGGTATGGGAGGAAATGTATTAGCAACAGTAGGATGTGGAGAATAACTCTGAGTACATTAAACATCTGTTGATGGAGCTATTAGCACAGTTTGTAGATACTGCCACCTGGCCCTTATTCCATTTTGCTCCAACTTTAGTGCCTGAAAATATACTGCAGCAATCATGTTCCACTTCTATTAAATCTTTTACTACTGCATTAGGTGGAACATAAGCATCAATCAGTCTTCATTGTGAGAAAAAAAAAAACAAAACAGCTACTTAAGGCAAAATCAAAATGCCAATAAGAAAATGCCAAGGGTTAAATATCACTTAGCATTCAAGTTGGCTGTGTTATGATCTGTGTGAGAGGAAGTCCTTTAAGCAGTAAATGGAGGCAAAGGCACCTAAAGTTTGTATAATCACCTTATTCAGGTGAGAGAATTTCAGCTCCTTCCTCTATAGGTTATTTTCAAATGCAGCATCAGATTCCTCACAGAACTAAATAAGAAGGGGAACTAAATAAGAAGGACCTCAAAATAAAGGTCCCTCTTCCTCAAATATTAAGCCTATACTGGTTGTTCTTTTTTTTTTTTTTGGAAAAAGCATATGAAAAGTACTTGTTGTGAAATCTCATTAGCTTTACAGAGTCCAAATAAAGGCACAAAAAGTTCTCTACTGTTAAGACTAGTCATCCCAGGTTTTCCATTGAACATGGTTTACAACCTACAAAAGCATCCTTCCTTGCTCTGCAACTGACGCTGGCTTCCTTGTTTGCCAGCCTCTCAGCTCCTCCTATATTACTGTTTTCTTCATATACAAAGCTACTCTACTAAAGAAATTCACCTTGCTTGCAAAGGGGCTTCAAGGGATCTCAGGATCCGAAATTTCATTTTTAAGCTCCTCTTTGACAGGTGCCTGCTTGGCCATTTGAAATGTAAGGCCTTGGTCTATGCATCTTTATGGAATGAAGGACTCAGTGATGCACTTGAGCTTTCAGAGAGACTGTTACGGGTCATCTCACCCATACTAACTTGTTCTGTGCACCTGCCGTGTGTTCCAAGTCATGTCCGAATCTTTGTGAGCCCATGGACTGCAGCCTGCCAGTCTCCTCTGTCCATGGGATTTTCCAGGCAATAATACTGGAGTGGGTCTCCATTTCCTTTCCCAGGGGATCTATCTTCCCAACCCAGGGATCAAACCCACCTCTCTTAGTTCTCCTCCACTGGCAGGCGGATTCTAGCCCATCTGGGAAGCCATATCTGCAACTGCCACAGATACATAATGTTCCTTGAAATTGTTCAGCCCTAAAAACAAAACAAAAACAAAAACAGTGTCTTTCTGTGTCCTAGGTGCTATGGTCAAACATCAGCCCCAGTATTACGAGTGAGGATGTGTCCTGCTGCTGGTTTGATGCAGTTGGACTGGCTTATCAGTCATAATCATATCAAAAGCATCTATCTACTTTCCATTCTGTGAGTGGAAGATGTGTTGTGGAGACATTTAAGTCTTTGACATTCTTTGATAATTCAGTCTTGTTACTGCATTTGTTTTTATTCTGCTTCCTTATGTAATTGATGCTTTGGTTTCCTCCTCTGCAAAATGAGGAAAGTGATGCCTGGGTTATATATTTCAAAGATGATAAGTATAAAATGGAAAAATATATACCATGAAGTACAATATAGCTACTGAAAGCATAATCTTTCACCTTTCTCCCACCTTCCCATTCCCAATGTCGTTACCCGAGTTTAGAAACATTTTATCCCTTACCTACCTTATCTCTATTCTGCCAATTTGTAAAACACTAAAAACAACCCCCAAACCCCCTCTCTTTCCTCTGCTTACTGAAATACCATTGATTCTTCAAGATTCAACCAACATACTTTTCCCTCCCTGGACCTCCCAGTTCTCCCAGAATTGCTTACCTATCAAATTTTGTATTACACTATTAGCTTCTGATAAGTCTGTCTTTTCATTTAAACTGTAAGTTCTTTGGTAGAAGAAGTCCTGTTTTGGTTACCTTTTCTTCCTCTACAGTACCTAGCATAGTGCTTGAAAAACTAGTTTCTTGAATTGAATTGAATCAATGGAATGAGGCTAGTGAAAAGATCTGGCTAAGACCATTACCATACTAAGACCAAAATACATCTCTCGCCAAATTCTGTTGGCCAAATCCTTTAGTCTTTATATTCAGGACCTCTTGGCAGCATTTGATGTGGCTGAGCACTTTCCTTTGTGAAGCACATTTTCCTGTGGGTTTTTAGGACACCACCCACTCCTTCCCCCCACCCCGCCCCACCACTTTACTATTTCTCCAATTTATTTTCTGACTCCCCTTCCTCTGTTCACATCTAAATGCTAGAACATCCCAGAATTCTATCCTTAATCCTTCACCCTCTCTACTAACTTCTAGATAATATCACTTTATCTGATGCCAAGAAATATCACCAATATACCGTCAATTCTTATTTATGTCTCCAGTTCAGAGTGCTCTCCTGAATTCTGGACTTATCCATTTTCCATTATCCATTGAGGTTCCACTGTGATGACCGATTGTCATCTTAAATTGAACATGCACAGTGCAAAATGCTTGATTCTCTTCCACTCCTTCCCAAGTCTAGTTGGTCCCCATATCCCCTTCAAGTTGATTAGGTCAAAAATCTAGGAGTCATCTTTCACTTAACCCTTCATATCTTACATCAAATCCATCAGCAAGGCTGGTGACCTCTCCCTACAAAACATATCTCACATCTGACCCCTTCTTCCATCCCCACCACTACAGTGCTAGGCTAAGCCTCCATCACCTCTTGCCTGGACGTTGTGAACTTCTAACTTTCAACCTTTCCCTGCAGTCTTTTCTTCACTCTAGTGTCAAAGGAAACTGTTAAAAAGCACAAGTGCCTTCATGTGCATTAAACTCCTCCAAAGGCTTCTTATTGGATTAGAATATAATCTAAACTTTTACCTCATCGTCTGCAAGGCTCTGAACTTTGCCTAAGTCTTCTGGCTTATATCCTGTACTTTCTTTCTGGAACACTCCACTCCCGCAAGGCACTCTCACTGTCAGTTGCCTGAGACACTCTTCCCTCTGATCATCGCATCGTTCCTCCTCATGATTCAGGTCTCAGCTCAACATCCCCCTCAGAGAGACTTTCCGTGACCAATCTGGCCATGGTAGCCTTGCCTCCCACCCAAGAGCCCTCTACTCCATCATTTTATTTTATATTCTTACTAGAAATTAATACTGTCAGCAATTATCTACTCCTTTTCACATTTAGTGTTTGTCTCCACCAACAGTATTCTTGGGTTTCCCTTATAGCTCAGCTAGTAAAGAATCCGCCTGTAATGTGAGAAACCTGGGTTCAATCCCTGGGTTGGGAAGATCCCCTGGAGAAGGGAAAGGCTACCGACTCTAGTATTCTGGCCTGGAGAATTCCATGGACTGTATAGTCCATGGGGTTGCAAAGAGTCAGACATGACTGAGCGACTTTAACTTTCCACCAACTCCTCTTTGAATCAGAAGTTTATTCTTGCTCACTATTGTAACAGTGGGCAATGCCTGACCTGTAGTGAATACACAACAAATACCCGATGACTGAATGGAACATCTGTTTCATGTATTCATCGAGCAAACAATCATTTACCATGCTCTGTGTACAGGCCCTGAAGATGCACTGCTGATATCAGTGCTTGCAAGAGTAGTAGAGGAGATGAGCAAGTAAACAGAAACACACAAGACAGTAGCTCAATGCTTGATGAGGGACAGGTGGAAGCCCCAGCAGCGTCTAAATGAGACGTGCAACACAGACATGGAATGGCTGTGGGAGATTTGGGAAAAGACTTTCGGGAAGAGAGTGTATTAGGTTTCTACTGCAGTTACAGCAAATTACAACCAATTTAGCATCTCTACACAGCAGCCATTTAGTATCTCACAGTTGTATAGATCAAAAGTCCTACTGAGGGCTTCCCTGGTGACTCAGCACTAAAGGATCCACCTGCCAATGCAGGAGACATGGGTTCAATCCCCGATTCAGGAAGATCCCCCCTGCTGCAGAGGAACTAAGCCCATGTGCCACAACTACTGACCCTGGGCTCCAAAGCCCGTGAGTCTCAAACACTGAAGCCTGCGTGCCCTGCATCCTGTGCTCTGCAACAAGAGCAGCCACTGCAGTGAGAAACCCATGCATTGCAGCTAGAGATAAGCCCACGCAGCAACAAAGACCTAGCATAACCCAAAATAAGATAAATAAATATATAAAAAATTTTAATACTTTTAAAAAAGTCCCACTGGGTTCAGCTGGTTCTCAGAGTTTCACAGACCAAAATCCCCTTCTTTTGGGGCAGTGTTCCTTTCTGGAGACTCTGGGGTTATGTGTTTCAGATCATTCAAACCAGCCAAATTCAGTTTCATGGAGTCGTAGGACTGCTAGTATTTCCTCCTTGCTGTCAGTCAGGTGCCAGTCTTTGTGCCTGGAAATCACATACAGTTCTTCTCAGGCTTTCCATGTAGCCTGCCTCCAATCATGGGGCATCAAATCTCTCATGCTTCGAGTCTCTGCAACTTCCTTTTCTGTGGCATCCCTCTGCTGCCTCCAGTCAGGAAAAGTTCTTCACTCTTAAGTCCTGGTGATTATAGGGGGCCTATCTGGATAATCCAGGATAACTTTCCTTCTTTACAGTCTGTAATGTGAATTACATCTGTAAAGTCACGTTTGGCAAGTATTGTTCAGTTGCATCTGACTCTGTGGACAGCAGCACTCCAGGCTTCCCTATCCTTCACCATCTCGCAGAGCTTGCTCAGACTCATGTCCATTGAGTCGGTGATGCCATCCAACCATCTCATCCTTTGTTGTCCCATTCTCCTCCTGCCTTCAATCTTTCCCAGCATCAGGGTCTTTTCCAGTGAGTTAGTGAATATAACAGCATAATTACAGTTTCTGGGGATTAGGATATAGACATCTTTGAGGGGGCATTATTCTACTGTAAAGTAGATGCCTAATCTAAATCTTGCAGATTAATTGGAAGTTTTCCAGGCAAGAAAATTGAGAAGAACATGCCAAGCAAAAAAAAAAAAAAGAGAATCACAAATCCTTGCCAGTCATTCCACATGGCTAGAACACTGGGAAGTGAGTGTGTGGGAAAGGTATAGGACAAAACATCTGGCTAGAGAGGGGGCCAGAAAATAGACACTGAAGGCAAGTTTGAACTTTATCACAAGGTCAACCAAGAGCCACCAAGGGCTGGGAGTTAATGATGGGATAAATTGCTTTGTGTTGTTGTCTAGTCATCCAGTCATGTTCAACTCTTTGTGACACTATGGACTGCAGCCCGCCAGGCTTCTCTCTCCACGGGATTTCCCAGGCAAGAATACTGGAATGGGTTGCATACCCTTCTCCAGGGGATCTTCCCGACCCAGGGATCGAACTTGCGTCTCCTGCATGGCAAGCGGATTCTTTACCCTTGAGCCGCCAGGGAAGCCCAGTGGAATTAATGGAGAACAGCAATACCACACGAGGCTGAGTTTGCTCTACGAGCAGAAGAACTTGTATATAAAAATATGTGAACACTTCTGTGATCCAACAAGTGAGGAAGAGGAAGTGGCTGATTATGCAAAAATCTGTGTAAAATGCTCCAGGTCACCTGGTGAAGATTCGGGTGCTCTGATCCTTACCAAAAAGGATCATGAAAGGATTCTCAATCCATAGTAATATGTATATATTACAATAATAATATACATATAATTATACACATTAAAAATTTTACACATTTGTACTATATATAGTTTTAAATCATTATATAAATTTGTAAATATCTATAATATAATAGAATTTATTCTGAATCATCTGGATGTTCTCATCAAGATTGTCTAATCCAGTTGTCATTGGATTTTGGCCCCTACAGCTGAGTGTGTGTATATGTTTCCATGGTCCAGCTCTTAATGAGAAAACAGCAAAAGCAGACCCAATGATTCATTCATGCTAAGTGAAGGCCAAATGATCTGTGCCTGCTGTCTGAATGACAGTATCACAGGAGAACAGAGAACAGAAGTGATGGGAGATGGGAGTCTCCGCGTTGAACTCATCAGTGAGAGTACGCTCAGCACAAAACCTACAACCCAGCAGTAGGCATCATGTCATGTTTCAAATAGAAACTTGGTTTCAGCAAAACAAAACCATCTGTTATATTAAATTAAATATTAATATGAATAGTGTTGGTTTTATAGTTTTGTTTATATATAATTTGAACTTTCATCTTGTTTAATAAGGTTTATATCTAATTTTGTAGGTTGACATATATGTAGAGATTATTACATATAAGATTGATTTAACACTGGGGAGGGAGTTCATAAAAATAATTTTTATTTGTAATTCAAATTTCAGAAATGCAACTCTATTGTTTTAGTTATTTGACTGCTACCCTTCATAGGACAGGTGATTATATTTCAGTCATGTAACTGAGCAGAAGGTAGAAAAGAAATAAGATGACTTAGAGAATTGTAGTATCAAAACATTTTTGAATTTGAAATGGAAATTATCTAGTTTCATAGCGGCTTTTATCTATACTGAAGAGTTCTATGCTACAAGCATATATACTTCTCTTTATTTTGTCATATGTTAATTGTATTTTATATATGAATGAAAAACACCATAATCTTTTTTTTTTTTGCTGGTTAGTAGTTATTTTTTTAAGTTGCATTTTTAATTGGAGGATAATTGCTTAACAACATTGTGTTGGTTCTGCCATACAACAATCTGCATCAGCCATAAGTATACATATATCCCCTTCCTCTTGGAACTGTCTCCCACTCCCTTCACCCCACCCCTCTAGGTTATCACAGAGAACCAGGCTGAGCTCCCTGTGTTATAAAGCAACTTCCCACTATCTATCTATTTTACACATGATAATGTATCTATTTCAATGCTACTCTCAGTTCATCCCACCCTCTCCTCCCCTTACTGTGCCCACAAGTCCATCCTCTACATCTGCGTCCTTATTCCTGCCCTGCAAATTGGTTCTTCAGTACCATTTTTCTGCTGTTGTTGTTGTTCAATCACTCTGCTGTGTCCAACTCTTTGCGACCCCATGGACTGCAGCATGCCAGTCTTCCCTGTCCTTTACCATCTCCCGGCATTTGTTCAAACTCATGTCCATTGAGTCAATGATGCCATCTAACCATCTCATCCTCTGTCATCCCCTTCTTCTCCTGCCTTCAGTATTTCCCAGCATCAGGGTCTCTTCCAATGAGTTGGCTCTTCACATCAGGTGGCCAAAGTATTGGAGCTTCAGCTTCAGCATCAGTCTTTCCAAAGAATATTCAGGGTTGATTTGCTTTAGGACTGACTGGTTTGATCTCCTTGCTGTCCAAGGGACTCTCAAGAGTCTTCTCCAGCACCATTTTGTTAGATTCCTTATATATGCGAAAAATGCCAGAATTTTTGTAATGAAAAATCTGTATCTATTTTTGTGCTAAAGTTCCTGTTTAGAATATTAAAAGTTTAAGAATTAAAAGGACTGTTAAATTCAACTCATCACATACACACAAACACACATACACATACCTGTCATAAAAAACAACAAGGACTAGAGTTGAACAAGGACAACTTTCAGGACTTATGTTTTTTATATCTTAGACCCGTAGTAAGTCAGGCTTGTTTATGACTTGTACCTATAGCCCCCTATACCTCTTCATCCAACTCACAGCAGTGTCCAAGGTCTGTCTTCCCTACTGGACTTAGCTCTGCAAAGCTACAGGTCTCTTCTGCCTGATTCCTGCTGTATCCACGTCGTTGAGCACATATCATTGGGAAGGAGAGGAGGGGAGGGGGAAAAGATGGGCCAAGAAATGAGATGGATGGATGTGAAGGAGGAAGGAAGAAGGACTGAAAAGGAAGGATGGAAGAGGGAGCTAAGGAGGAAATGCAGTGAAAGAGAAAGAAACCTAGTTCAGGACTCTGAACTCCCAGTCTACTCTTTCTACTATATCATACTCAGTGATGAAGTAAAGTGAACATATTAGTCGCTCAGTTGTGTCTGACTCTTTGTGACCCCATGAACTGTAGCCCGCCAGGCTCCTCTCCCCATGGAATTCTCCAGGCAAGAATACTGGAGTGGCTGGCCATTCCCTTCTCTAAGGGATTTTCCCAACCCAGGGATCAAACCCAGGTCTCCTGCATTGCAGGAGAGTGGAATACATTCTTTTTTTTATGCTTAATATTTTTATTTTTATTATTTATTTTTATTTTACTTTACAATTCTGTATTGGTTTTGCCATACATTGACATGAATCCACCACGGGTGTACATGCGTTCCCAAACATGAACCCCCCTCCCACCTTAAATGTATAGAATCCAGGCAGATTCTTTACTGTCTGAGCCACCAGGGAAGCCCAACATACTTGGTGAAACCTTAAATCTACATTTTTTAAAAAAGGGTTTACACTTGAGATTATAATCTTGCTGTCATACAAAAAGCCCCACAAGAATAGATGCCAGCTTACCATGATACCATAATAGAAGAAAGCTCCATGGAGACACCCCTGCCTATATTTTACTAAACCTATATTCTCAAGCTTCACACAATGTCTAGCATTTAGTGTGTTTCCAAAAAATATTTATTGGATAAATGTACGTAGGTATCAGGGAAAGAATAAGGAAAAATGGTGCAACCAATTCATAAACATTTGTAAGTCTCAGTCAAAAGATTCATCTGTCTATTTTTATAAGAAAATCAAAATACCTCCTCAGCAAATGGATTACAAAATAACAGTCTTGAATCTGATGTTGTAAGATGAGAATTCTCATTTACAAGGGAGAATACATATAGAGGGAATTATTAGGTTGCTGCAAACATACCTGCAGTTTCAGATTGAATTTTAAATCATTATTACTAGGCTCAAACATATCTTTATTAATCAAAATAGGAACCATTACAATCAACACATTTTTGCCAACTAGAAATAAGTTTTTTTATTCCTGTAGCATAAAACTCCATGCTTTGGGATTCAACAAGCTCTTGTAAAGCATTTTATGCATCCTGGGGCCCTTTCTGTTGACCAACGCTGGCTGCAGGCGTTGCAGCTTTGGGTGCATCTCATCGATTTGCTGAGCACACTTCTCAGATATAATGCTTTCGCTGGGATTTGGACAGCTGTAGTGGATCCAATAGGCAGCAGACTACCAAGCAGTGACCCTGACCTCTTTTTGGTGCAAATCTGGCTTTAGGAAGTGCTTTGGAACTTCTCGGTCCAAGCACTGAGCTCGTCATTGCCATCTGTCACATAAAATCCACTTTTTGTCACGCATCACAATCGGATTGAGAAATGGTTTGCTGTTGTTGCATAGAATAAGACCACACTTCAAAATGACGATTTTTTTTTCACTTGTGGCCAGCTCATGAGGCACCCGCTTTCCAATTTGTTTCAAATGCCAAAAAACTGTAGGATGGTCAATCCTGGGTTCTTTGGAAACTTCTTCTGTAGTTGTAAGAGGATCAGCTTCAATAATTGCTCTCTATTAGTTGTTGTCTACTTCCAATGGTCAGCCACTGAGCTCCTCATCTCCAAGTTTCCCATCTCCTTTACGAAACTTCTTGAACCACCACTGCACTGTATGTTAGCAGTTCCCGGGCCAAGTGCATGGTTGATATGGCAACTTGTCTCTGCTGCCTTATGACCCATTTTGTACTCAAATAAGAAAATCACTCAAATTTGCTCTTTGTCCAACAACATTTCCATAGTCTAAAATAAATATAAAATACATAGCAAGTAATGTCATTAACAAAAAATAAATCAAGCAATGTGCATCAAAATGATGTATAACATAACCACACTTATTTAAGTATGTATCCCAATATCAAAGACAAATTTCAACAATGCAAAAACGGCAATTACTTTTGCACCAAAAATCAAGTTAAATATTTTAGTAAAACGTTAGAGAAAGAAATTTGCTTTCTCTAAAATAAAGATTAGACAGCTGACAAGAAGACACAATGATCTCTCTCAATGGAATCAAGTACATAGAAACTGCCCGAAGAATGAATGACTGCTCTTAACCAGTTGTGCTGCACAAGATCACGTGTAGATGCTGCAGATCCAGGAAGAGTTAAAAAAAAAAATCAGTGGAAAATCAAGTAATAGGTGAGACTGGAGAAGCAGTCAGGAGTCAGGAAATCTTGTAATCAGCGGTGAGATGAGGGATCTCAGTTTTTGCAGCGTGGAGTGGTGAAGAGGGTCCAGGCTTTGAAACTGACTGACTTGGATGCGGGCACTCACCATCTATCTGACTTTGAATAGGTTACTTGCTCTCTTTGAGCTTCAGGTTTTTTATGTACAAAGTAAGAGCAATGCCATTTGCATTAGGGTTAGTGTGTATAGAGCTACTGGCCTACAATAGGTTCTCAACAAGTGGTATTTTAAGTTACCATCATCATTATTAAAATCATCCCAGATTTGGGACCTCTGAATATACAGAGGAAAACAAAAAATTAAAACACTTGGATGACTTCACTTTTGCATTTCTAACAAGCTCCTAGGTGATGCCAAAAAGGGCTTCTTTCTCCATGGACTATATTTAAGAAACCAGGTTAGACCCTTTCAGAATCTCTGGCCCTCCTCCAGAACTAAAGTTCCACAAGTTCTCCAAGTGATTCCCATGTGCAATGAAGTCTGAGACACACTAATTGATAGTATAGATTTTCCGATGCAAGATCAGAGGATGAGGTGGGGAGTTCTTTCTATAAAAGAAAGTATGCGGATGAATTTACATTGCTCTCAAAAACAACAGCTGAAACTCCAATACTTTGGCCACCTGATGCGAAGAGCTGACTCACTTGAAAAGACTCTGATGCTGGGAAAGATTGAAGGTGGGAGGAGAAGGGGACGACAGAGGATGAGATGGTTGGATGGCATCACTGACTCAATGGGCATGAGTTCGAGTAAACTCCGGGAGTTGGTGATGGACAGGGAGGCCTGGCGTGCTGCGATTCATGGGGTCACAAAGAGCTGGACACGACTGAGCGACTGAGCTGAATTGAAAAAACAACAATTTTAATGGGACTTATTATGTCTAGAATTTTCTTCTGAGTTCTGTAGGAAGAAAGGCCCATTGAGGAGGTGGCTGATGACCAGGAGGGGCAGACCCACCTTCACTCTCACCACAGAAGCTATGCCAGTGCCAATCTCCTTTGCTTTTTATAGAATGATGGTTTGGTAGAGCTGGGCTGCGATGTTCTTAGAGTGTTATCAAAGAGGCCAAAGTAGATCAGCTGTTACCAGGGTCCCATAAGCCCTTCTGTCTGTGGTTTGGTTCATCTCCAAAGGCAGCAAGTAGAAAAGGCACTAGTGCTTCCGCCTGTCCACAGAGCTAACTGCCCCTCCCTGTGCACAAAAAGCACTGACTCTAACCTCGCCTTTGCAATATTCCCGATCTTTATCAGGGGGGCATGTTGAGGGATCGCTGGTTGGAAACATGTTCCTGTCCAGGCTCTTTCCTTAACCTAAAGTGGGCAGCCCAGAAATGCAGAGAGGCTCCTACCTCACCACTGACCAGGCTCTGAGAAAATGGAAATCAAGAAGGAAAAGGGATTTGGGAAAACTAAATAAAGGGAGAGAATTTAAAGGATATTTCTAACTCTGAAGAGGATTAGTATCAGAGAAAGGAGAATCTTGGCTTCGTGTCCCCTGGCTCTAAATTACCTCAAGAATCTTCCTCTGACTGTGGGGTTGGAACAAAATAGGATCTGCTTCTGGATACTTGGTTATCAGCCTGGAGCTCCAGGGTCTATAAAATAAAGGTAAAGGAGGAAACGGGCTCTTAAAGGAACAGTGTGTCTAAACACAGACTGTCTGATTGAAGCAGCCTCACCCTCTCTGGGGTCTGCAAATCCATGGGCACTGCTCCCCCTGCTGGATCTTGCGATTGTTGTTTTGTCCAAAGTCATGTCTGACTCTTCGTGACCTTAAGGACTGTAGCCCGCCAGGCTCCTCTGTCCATGGGACTTTCCAGGCAAGAATACTGGAGTGGGTTGCCATTCCCTTCTCCAGGGGGATCTTCCAGACCCAAGGATCAAACCCTCATCTCCTGCATTAGCAGGCGGATTCTTTACCACTAAGCCACCAGCAAAGGTCTTGCTGGATCTGCTAGAGGAGATTGCCTGATTTATTAATTCCAAAATCCCTCATTCATTCAATCCGCCCTCCAAGCAACTGCTCTGAAGTGCAAAACAATATTTTGAAGGTATGGGGAGAATAAAACCAGTTTATATTTTCCAGACAGTCGGTTACTGGATGAAAAAAAAAAACAATTTATTTTCCACAGGAAAGAAAAATATAAACAAAGGGCCCCTGGTGGAGACATATTCTAAATAGCATTGATATAAAAATATTCTTAGAAAAGATGTGTAAACATTCTCCATGTGCTAGAGAAGCAACACGAATGCAGGTTCCTCTCCTCTTTTTCTGTCCCACCAACCCCACAGCAAGGATAGCACGCAGGCCTTTCCTCTTTATGGTGAACAGGCTTCAGTGGCAGGTGCTGTGTTATTGAAAAGGACCCAGAAAAAACAGTAAGAATGAACAGCTTACCATGGACACAACATAATTTACTAAAAATGTTTCCCTCTTTCTACCTTTTCTTTCTTATTTTCCATTTCTAAGTAGAAAGGAAGATTTCCCTTTCATGAGATAATTTTAATATGGATAACTTCAAACCTATACAAAAGTGAAAAAAATAGTACTCACCTTCCTATACTCCCCACACAGCTCCCACAGTTATCAACACAAGCCGATCTTGTGTCTGTACCCTCACCAGCTTCCCCTGGTACTATTAGTAACAAGTAACTTTCACACATATTGATTCATTCACAATCTTTCAGTATTTATTCTAAAAGATAAGAACTATTCCTGACCGTAAATATATTATCATCATTACACCTAGAAAATTAATAAATTCTTAATACTGGATACCCAGTAAATGTTTAAATTCGGATTGCCCATACATGCCATTAACTTTTTAATAATTTGTTGGAATTAAGTTCCTAATAAGGTCCACACATTGGTTTGGTGGATAAATCTTTTAAGGTAAATTTTAATCAATACATTGCTCCCTTCTTCTTTTTCTTGCAGTTTATTTTTAATGAAACCAAGTTTTTTGTCCTATAGAATTTTCTTCATTCTGAATTTTGCTGATTGCATCTCTGTGATATAGCTCCATAAGTTTGGGCTTCCATATATTAGTACTTGGATCTAGAGCCTTGCCAGGTTCAATTTTTTTTTTTTTTGAGCAAGACTGCTTCATAGGCAATGGCACCCCACTCCAGTACTCTTGCCTGGAGAATCCCATGGATGGAGGAGCATGGTAGGCTGCAGTCCATGGGGTCGCTAAGAGTCGGACATGACTGAAGGACTTCACTTTCACTTTTCACTTTCATGCATTGGAGAAGGAAATGGCACCCCACTCCAGTGTTCTTGCCTGGAGAATCCCAGGGACAGAGAAGCCTGTTGGGTGCTGTCTATAGGGTCACACAGAGTCGGGCACGACTGACGTGACTTAGCAATAGCAGCAGCAGCTTCATAGGCAGTGTGTTTTTCCATCCAGAGACATCTAATGTCTGCTTATCACTCCTTTAGTTCTGTTATCAGCTACTGATGCTCAATGCCTAAACAATTAATTCATTGTGATATTCTAATTCTATATTTTCTCATTCATTTAACTGGAATTGTTCTATGGAAGTATACTTCTACTTGGTTACCCAGTGATATAGTTTTGATAGGAAAGGCAAGATAAATGACTGATTTTTCTTTATTTGCCAGTTATCAAAATAATGCTCCAAAGGTGACTGATTAGTTTAATTCTACTCATGTGTCCTTAAACCACCTCTAAGACTCATCTTTGAATGGTTGGGTTTTGACACTTTTCACAGGTTACCAGAAACCAGGTATAGATTTGCTTTTTCCATTATTATTCTATCAATTTTACAGTGAAGTTAATTTTCAATCTTTTAGTTGGCTAGGTCTCTTTTTCCATCCAGCTTGGGTTTACTTTGTTCTTTCTTGCATAACCTTGAATATTTATTCATAATCAGACTTTCTCTCAGTCTCACATATAAGCCTACACACTCATTTATTTATTTGTTTATCCATTAAACAATGTCTGTGTGTATTAAGTCGCTTCAGTCATGTCCAACTCTTTGTGACCCTATACACTATAGCCCACCAGGCTCTTCAGTCCATGGGATTCTCCAGGCAAGAATACTGGAGTTGATTGGCATGTCCTCCTCCAGGGGGTCCTCCCAACCCAGGGATTGAACACTTGTCTTTTCTGTCTCCTGCATTGGCAGGCTGGATCTTTACCACTAGCACCACCTGGGAAGCCCAAAACAATGCCTATTTTGGGTCAACTACTTGCCAGGCACTCCCTTTCTTCTTGAATTACATTCCAAAGTGGAAGACAGGAATCACAGATACATAGACACAAAGACACACACACACACAACTCGCAATAAAAGAAACTTCCCATTTCTGTTTTCAGTTTCAATGTCATCCTCTTAGTCTTGTTTGCCTTTTTTCCCATGAGGGTTGGCATCAGTTATAAAGCCTTCTTAGTTATAGGAATGAAACTGTGTTTTGGTTAAAAGTTAGCAGGAGAGCAACTGCACTGTGAATGTATATGTGTCTTTGCATGAAATGTTCCACATACTGCTGTGCTTGACCCAGCCCACGGTTAATCAGGGAAATTTTTGGACTAGAAACCGTGTCTCTGACAACAGCATCGCAGGCCAGGTGACAGAGACTAGTCATCACTAGTGTGCTAAATTCTTTGGGGCAGGAGTACACATTTTGTTATTGGGAATACTTTATTTCTGTACCTCCAGTAACTTATCTTTTTTTTTTTTAATTTTTTGCCACACAGCAAGTGGGATTTTCATTCTCCGACCAGGGATCAAATTCTTGTCCCCTGCATTAAGCATGAAGTCTTAACCACTAGACCACCAGGGAAGTCCACTAGCATTTCTTAACATGATGCATATTTGAATCTCCTGGTGAGCTTATAAAAATGACTGATGCGAGGCCATAGGTGAATAAATCAGAATCTTTATCAGGCAGTGGTTATGGGGATTGTTGTAAAAGCTTCACAGATGCTTCCAATATGCAACCAGGATTGAAAACATAAGCCTGAATTTACAGGCTTTTTACTAGGTAATGAGAGCCGTGACCAAATGAAGCAAGCTCCCCAATATCGTCAGTAGAGGGCAGCATGGCCCCAATAATTAAATAATCCAAACTGTCTCTCTGGACTAGCCCATAGATTTTTTTCAGCATTCTAAATTAAATATTCTGATTTCACAAAATTGTAAAATATAAGCTTTAACTATATTTTGTAATTCTATAAACTTTAAATTAATTTATAAATTAAACTACTAATATAAATTCTGAGTACAATTCAGCTATTTCAACAATACTGAGGTTATTTTAAACTACATTATTTTACAGCAACATTATTTCAAACTACAGATAAAATAACTTTAAGTGATGCCAGAATAAATAATTATTAGAGTTTGATGAAAGTTATGGAATATATTTCTGGATTTGGTAAATTATTTTTAAAAATTTTAATAATAAGAATTGTCAGCATGACTGATTTTCAGCCTAGAAGATCAAACTAAATATTTTGGCAGGAATATCTGGAAAGAATTTCTAGGAATGTAATTCACGAAGCTATGTGAATAACCAATAAATGTTTGCTGTATTAGATTCAGCAGATAAGAGAAGTCCTGAGTCAATAACCCAGTTCCATCTTACATAAAGATTCTCATTTATCTGAAACATAAAAATATGTGCTACTTTTAAATGGCCTTTACATCTACCTTGTATTTAACGTGAATGGGGCCCAGTTATAAGGTGGTGGAGAGTGCAGTCCATCTGATAAAGATGAGGTTGAAAAGGAATAATCTTCTTTGGGAGGAGAGTTAGTTGGTAGTCATTTACTATTGGAGAAAAAATATCAGGTTTCTTACACAGGCTTTTACAGCACCAAATGGATCTTCTTTCCTTCTTACCTTCACTCACTGTGAAAATATAATAAGCTTTAACAGAAGAATCATTTCCAAGAACTAAAAATCCCACAATAAAGGTCTAAAAATCAAAGGCCTAGTTTTACAGTGGAATCTGTTATCAGCCCTATTGCTCTGTACTTTTTCACATTTTGGTACCATTTCAGGTGAGTACTAAATAAATCTAGTTGTGTGAAGAATTAATACAGCTAAATCCAACAAAATGAACACATTCTCATATTCATATATATATATATGTAGTCATTTGCATTTTTAAAACATCCTTATCTATAAACACATGCGTATAAACAACCCCACACCCTCTTTACCCATTGACACTGGATTTCAATAAAATCATATTTCTATTAAAATTTAAGTTCCAGCCATAAACTATAGCGAAATACTCTCATTAATGTAAAAATAGTCATTCAATAATACAGCCTCAAAATTCACATAAACTGCAGCCTTTCACTTCAGAAGTCCTGACATATATGCACACAAGACTTGAGACATCTTGTTATATCCTTACCACACTTGAACTAGACAGATGGAAGATTATAAACTAGTCACACCCACATTTATTTGATAGAAAGTTGTTTAAAGAACATTTTTTTAAAATATCAACCATCAGGGTGGGATGGGGAGGGAGATGGGAGGGAGGTTCAAAAGGGAGGGAACATATGTGTACCTAAGGCGGATTCATGTTGAGGTTTGACAGAAAAAACAAAATTCTGTAAAGCAATTATCTTTCAATAAAAAAATAAATTTTAAAAAAGGAGCAACCATCAAAGACAGCTTCTTTCTTATAATTAATGTCTTGTCTTCTTGAGCAATATAACTTTGTACCTGACACCTCTAATGGAGATATTTTTCATCTTTAGAGATGCCAAATTTGCTGTCTGTGTACATGTGACACTCACATTTTAGCTTGTATAAAAGAACACAGGACAAAGTCCGATACTAACAACACAATAGACTTCCACATAAGGGTACAAGGACGATGAGCACTTTCCACTCCCAAACCTGCTGGTCTCTTTTCCTATAGTCATGAGGGCTGTTGGTCATTTTGCTTTAGTGGACAAAAGTCAACTGACTCCCCACTGCCTGTGCCACAGGCCTGCAAGCTTAGGATGGAAAACAATTTCGACATTTGCCACTTGGACTCCCGCCCTCAGCAAGCACATTTGTTGTTCCTACATGGTCTTTTGGCTGCCTTCTCTCCCAACCATCTGTTAAGACAGGCATTGTGCCTGCTCAGATGGGATGGTGCCACTCTTTCCAAGAGACTCTCACAAAATACATGTGTCTTGACTACCTTGACTTCACGAAGTTCAAAATATATTTACCAACCGGAACTGCATTTTGAAACTCCACAGAGCTGAGCGGTAAAGGACTGGATTCTGTGTCCAGATAAATTGTGAGATCCCAAAAGAATTATTCAAGACTTAGATTCAATGGGTGGATAATGAAATCGAATGCTGCATTTTCCATGATTGAATACCTGATATAAATACAGCTATACACATCACTGCTTTCTCCTTCATGTGACCAGCTCTGAGCAAACAGCGACTGTACACCTGTTATCCCCTCATCTTCAGGGCCACACATCTCATTGATTCACAGAGATGTTTATACACTCGGAATAGTTGATTTGCACACGATTGATTATGGCTTAGTCCGTGTGAGCCCCAACTGTCATTAGCAAGGCTGCAGTAGTGATGATCATAGCTTTACTCTATAAAACCCAGCAGGACAGAGACTGCCTTTCCAAAGGAGATTGGGTTGAGCTTTTTTGTATCTTTCAGCTACTACATTTTCAAGTTTACCATTTCCCCTCAAGGTTTAAATGTGCCTCTTACCAGATTCTTCTGCATCTCAGAATGGAGTTTGATCCCATTTGCAGGTCTCTGACAAATTTCTTTCTCTGACATCTTCCCACCAGATAAGTCACCATGTTTTTCACCCAACTTGTGTATCCTGAATTTAGCTGATGGTCATTTCACACATCCACCTCTGGATCAGAAAGCAAAGCCAATATGGGATGGAAGCCTAACAAAGGCAACCAAACACCACCTGAAGGAGCTCGAGCTCTGATCAGACAATAAATACTGTTGTTGTATATGCATACTACCAAAGTTCACCATTTCTAAGTCTCTTTCCTCTAAAATTCTAGTTAGAAAAATAATGAATTTTTGAAGTATAGTTGCTTTACAATGCTGTGTTAGTTTCTGCTGTACAACAAAGTGGATCAGCTATATGTATACATATATCCCCTCCCTCTTCAGCCCCTTCCCATTGCAATCCTATCCCACCCCTCTAGGTCATCACGGAGCACCAAGCTGAGCTCCCTGTGCTAAACAGCAGCTTCCCATTAGCTACCTATTGTACACCTGGGGGTGTATATTTGTCATGACTAAAAGCTAACAGTAAAGAATTATTTAAAACTATTCATTTAAAAAAAGATTGCCAAATTTATAGTATCTGCTCAAGACTAAATAAATAATAGAAGTTTGGTTTTATGTAGAAAAAAGAATTTATACTCTTTTTCCCAAAGGATGCTGTAAGTAATGAAAATAAATATCTCACTTGATTCAGGGAGGATTTTGTGCAAAAGATGGGCAGATTTGAGCGAAGCGGTTACATTGTGTGTGAGGGGCATTCTGCCCAGAGAGGCTGGTGAAGTAATACAAATCTGGACGAAGGATAATTTGAATGGAAAGGGCAAGCAACAGAAGGAAGTTCTCATGAACTGAACTGCGGTAATGGAGTAGGGAACACTGTGATACAAGTTCACCGAATCAGTCAGGAGTGTGTAGTAGGAGGCTTGTAACTAGATAAGGAATCTGACCTTACAGCCCAGAGTGATGGGAAAGCCACAAGGGTTCCACAAACTGGGCTGTGGTGTGGTAATCTGGGCCAAGGCTTGGGCTGAATATAGCCTAGAGAGTTAGTCACAGTGGGACAGGGCCTAGGAAGGCTGATGGCTGCCTGCAGACCTGAGGTGTTCTAGCTAGAGTTGGTGAGTCCAGCTCTGTGAGGTGAAGAACAATGCATACCTTATCAGTTCAGATACATCACTGTATTTCCAGTGTTGGACACAGAAACTGGCATATAGTAAGTGCTCAATAAATATGGTTGCTCAAATAAGGGAGAAGAGAAATGAGTTCTGTGTGATGGTTTGAAGAAAAGAGCACTAACATTTGGCAATGGGGAGTCTTTCAGGTATGAATGACAATTATTATTCCAAAGCTTCTTGAGTTAGGACTAGAGCCAAATTTAAAACAAGCCACATAAGCTTAAACTTCAGGGCCCCTCCCTGGCACAGGGCCCTTCCAAGATTCTGGGAGTGAATCTAGCAATGTATATGAGTCATCAGTTTTTGTAAAATTATTTTTTAAAAAGCTATTTTAACAACAGTAGAGAAGACTGGGCTTCCCTGGTGGCTCAGATGATAAAGAATCTGCCTGCAATGTGGGAGACCCCGGTAGGATCCCTGGGTCGGGAAAACCCCCTGGAGAAAGGGACTATCCTTTTCCACACTGACCTTCCTTTGGTCACTCCTACCTTCATGCTGGGGATGGTATTATATAGTAGCTCTGAAGATTTTTGGAATCTGACTAAAAGGAAGCTGAATTGAAGAAATAATTTCAGGTTAGTGAGCTCCCGTTATGCAGTTTTCAGCCATTTTTGAGTGCAGCCAAGCCTTAGATACTCGTTCTGCTACTGTGACCAGTCACCTACTACTGACCCATGGAGACAGGAACAGAGAATATCCAGAGTCTGCGGTCAGAGACGATTCTCTGACTGTCCTACAAGGCCAGTGCCCAGCCAGTGTGTGGTCAAGGAGAGTGGTGATGGCTTGAAGGCAGAACCGCATTATGAAGCACTTTCCCTCTTATCCAATATTTAGAGTTGAGTTTTCAATTTTCATTAATTCCTTGTCAAAAAAGACATCATTACTGCTCAGTAATGCAGCACAGAGTATTGCAAATTCACCTCACATTCCTTTTTGATGGGAATCTCATGAAATAGAATTTATCAACATTATTATATCGGTGGGGCATAAACTTTTGTCAAAACTACAAATTGTATGTGTGTGAATTCACATATTTTATATGCCCCCAACTCTTCTTAATAAAGAACAGATTTCTAGCATCCACGTTAGAAGAAAGACTGAATTACATTTCTACTCTGTCTATAGGAAATATTTTTAAATTACTTGTCCTATAATTAGGTGATCAAAAAGTAGACAGGCAAAAAAGTAGGACAAAATGTATTATAAAGGTATACTGGGCAAAGTAATAGAAAATAATATGTTGTTTTTCTTTTGTTTTGTAATATCTGTGATATTTGTCAGCTTTATAACATTTGTAATTTGTTGCCATTGCTTTTCTCATTCTGAATATTTGCTTAATTTATAATTAGAAGTTGGCATTCTCTCTCTTAAAGAACCCTTTTCCCCAAATTGTATAAACCTCAAGACCCACAAAACCTGATCAAAAACAGAGGTGGCGAATACGATAAAAAGGATTTAGAAGAAAGACAAACTGAAATGCTTCTGTATACAAGAACAGAAAATTTCAAGATACTTGATGGCATATTTGGGAGTAGAATGTAGCAGAGAAGCTGAGGATCAAACTATGTAAAATAGTCTCCCGTTTGTATACATCAGATCCAAAGACTTGTATACAAGAGGGTTTTAAAATTTGAATTATGGAATATAGAGACAACAGCCGAAATAAACACTAACAGAAATAGGTACAGGTTAGGACCTGAAAGACTTCTATTTTCAGTGGAAAATAGGAAATATAATCCTAAAGATGAGATTATCAAGATAAAGATAAATGCAAATTTGTGAAAGCTAAGATAAGAAAAAAAATACAGAAAAATATTATAGAATTTAAAACCGAGTCTTATACACACACAATGGGCCCTCTGTATTCATGAGTTCTATACCCAAAGGGTCAATCAATCGTGGATTGATTGGTGAATGTGGAGGTCTGACTCTGCTGCGCCCTTTATCAGAAAGGATTTGAGCATCCGTGGATTTTGGTATGCTCCGGGTACCAACCTCCCACAGACACAGAGGGATGACCTGTGTGTGTGTGTGTACTGTGTTCAGCAACTTTAGTCGTGTTCAACCCTTTGTGACCTCTTGGAGTATAGCCCACCAGACTCCTCTGTCCATGGGATTCTCCAGGCACGAATTCTGGAGTGGCTTGCCAGGCCACCCTCCAGGGTCTTCCCCACCCAGGGATCAAATCCAAGTCTTCTGTGTCTCCTGCATTGCAGGCGATTCTTTACTTGCTGAGCCACCAGGAAAACCCAAGGGGTGATATTATTTACCAATAAAGATGATTTAAAGTGAAAGCAGTTTTTCTTCAATATTTTGTAAATATTAGTACTGATAAATTCTAATATTATTAATAATACAAATATTATTATTTGTAGGAGCCTACCATGCTCCTCTGTCCATGGGATTTTCCAGGCAAGAGTACTGGAGTGGGTTGCCATTTCCTTCTCCAGAGGAT
The DNA here is from genome assembly GCF_014754425.2 of Oryx dammah. Taxonomy (NCBI): domain Eukaryota; kingdom Metazoa; phylum Chordata; class Mammalia; order Artiodactyla; family Bovidae; genus Oryx; species Oryx dammah. The sequence goes on along the minus strand of NW_024070188.1, from coordinate 21,178,721 downwards.
CTTCCCGACCGAGGGATTGAACCAGGGTCTCCCACATTGTAGGCAGACGCTTTACTGTCTGAGCCACCAGGGAAGTCCAGTAATACAAATAATAAAAAGTTAAATATAATATCTAGTCAGAAGATTTTGTGAATATATCAAAATCTGTTCAGTGTTGCTCAGCATAGTGCCTGGCATAGAGCAAGGGCAAAAATTATATATTTGAACTATATATTATTAGAGTAAGTAAAAATGAAATCAGTTGAAATCTGCAGGAAACAAAGAAGAAAAAAAACCACTCTTGATAGAGCAGGCTTTAATAGACATTTACAACTTCATTGGTAATAATCACCAAGCAAAATAAATATATAAGAAATGTTTAATATTTTATTGTTCTTTGAAAATGTTATCCTTGAGAGAAGTTTGAAGAGACTGAAAGGAGTTAAAGGTTAATAAAAGAGCTGATTTTACAGATTTTGCTGTTTGAAATAGCAAGGCTTTATTTCCACTAGAAAGCTGTCACTTAACGTAGTATGTTAAAGCTCAAGGAAATCGCACAAAGCCTAGATTCATCTTACTGTTTTTCTTTACTCTGAAAGAATATCTTAATTACTTCAAGGATAAATCTAAATAGACAAACTGTAGAAAGGTCAGAAAGACTCCCCATACATAAACAGCTTTCAAAATCTTTCCACCATGTATCTTTTCAACATGCTAAGATTGTAGGTAACAGAAGAGTTTCCAGTTTTTCTTCATTCTGATTTTCATATCAGGATATCTGAGAAACAAGTGAATACAAACCCTTGTATCTCAAGAATTAGATAACTGGACAGCGTGATCAAATTTTCTATGACTTCATTATAACCATTTCTCATAGACTTTATTTCCAGCCTGTATTTCCATTTTTATCCTTTAGCATGTAGCTTTAAATTGTCCACTGAAATATTTTATCTAGAGCTGCAATGTATGGAGAAACCTACAGATTCAAAGGAAATCAAATGAGATGCCCCTGCAACCGATTCAAATCTCTAATATTGAAAAGATGTCCTATAGAAAAGGTTGATGAGGATGCAGAAGAACTAGAAACTTCATGCATTACTGGCAGAATAGAAAATGATACATTCAGTTTGGAAAAGTTTGTCAGTTTCTTTAAAAGTTGAACGATCATCTAGTACAAAACTCAACCATTCCACTGTTAGGTGTTTATCTGAAAGAAGTGAAAATGTTTGACCATATAAAGATTTGTATGTAAAATAGATGACCAGTCCAAGTTCAATGCATGAAATAGGGCACTCAAAGCCAAAGCTGGTGCACTGGGACAACCCAAAGGGATGAGATGGGGAGGGAGGTGGGAGAGAGGTTTGGGATGGGGGACACACGTACATCCATGGCTGATTCATGTCAATATATGGCAAAAACCACCACAATACTGTAAAGTAATTAACCTCCAATTAAAATTAATTAATTAATTTAAAATGTATTTGTATGACACAAATGTCTGGAACACCTTTATTTGTCAAAAGCTACAAATTTATTTGTTAAAAATTGAAAACTACCCAAACGTCCATCAACTGGTGAACGGACAACCAGATTATGGCATAGCCCTGCACTGCCACATTTTTCTTCAATAAGAATGAATTTTGACACATAAAACAACATAGATAAATCTCAAAGAAATTATACTGAATGAAAGAAGCCAAGTGATAAAGAGCAAGTGTTTTATCATTTTATTTATATAAAGTTCTACGAAACGCAGATAAATCTCTTGTTATAGAAAGCAGATGAGTTGTTGTATAAGGATGAGAAGACAGGGAGGACCAGGAAAAAACAGTAACAAAGGTATGAAGACCTTTGGGAGAGATGGATATGTTATCTTAGTTTTTAAATATGTTTTATATGTTTATTACTTTGATTCTTGTGATGGTTTTATGGGTATATGTAGTTATGCCTCATTATTCTCAGGGGCATTGACTCTAGAACCCCACTCTAGGATTCTAAAATCCACAGATGCTCAAGTCTCTCATACACAATGGTGTAATATTTGTATATAACCTATGTACATGTATTTTAAATCATCTCAAATTACTTATAATTAAATAATGTAACTGCTATGTAGCTAGTTGTGAATACAATGTAAATAGTATGTAAATAGCTGGTGGTGTGTGACAAATTTAAGTTTGGCTTTTGGAAACTTTCTGGAATTTTTTTCTAAATATTTTTGACACACGGTTGATTGAATTCATGAATGAAGAGCCCAAGGGTACAGAGGGCCAACTGTACATATAAAAATGATCAAATTGTACAATTTAAATATGTATAATTTAATTAAATGTAATTATAACTCAACCAAGCTGTTTAAAGAATAATTAAATAAAATAGTGAGTGAGTGAAGTCACTCAGTCGTGTCCGACTCTTTGAGACCCCATGGACTGTAGGAGCCTCCAGGCTCCTCCGTCCACGGGATTTTCCAGGCAAGAGTACTGGAGTGGGTTGCCATTTCCTTCTCCAGAGGATCTTCCTGACCCAGGGATCGAACCTAGGTCTCCCACAATGTAGGCAGACACTTTACCGTCTGGGCCACTAGGGAAGTCCAATTAAGTAAAATAAGATACATACAATTAAGAGTTAACCAGAAATGAAACTAGCTTTTTATTAAAATCACCCAAGAAAATAACCTGCTAAAGAGACATTTCTAAATTTCAAAGTGGAATCTAAAAGCCTTATTAAAAGTATTTGGAAAAAACTCAGTAATGGAATGGTCATTGCCAAGGACTGGGAGAGGGGAAAATGGGAAGTTAATTGTTTAATGGGTATAGAGTTTCAATTTTGCAAGATGAAAAGAATTCTGGAGATTGATGGCCACACAACAATATTAATGTACTTAATATGACTGAACTGTAGGCTTTAAAAAACTTAAGATGGTAAATATTACGTGTGTTTTATTATAATTTAAAAATAGATCAGGTTAAACATAATAGCTAAAACTATATTTGAAAACTCAGAACAAAACATAGGTGTAAAAAGATCTTGGATTTATCTTGGATTAGGCAATGGTTTCTTAGATATGACCAAAAGCATACGTGACAAAAGAGAAAAAAATAAATAAATAGAACTTAAATTTAAAACTGCTGTGCTTCAAAGGACAACATCGAAAAAGTTCTTAATACAAACCACATAGAGGGAGAAAACATTTGCAAGTCATAAGGGACTGTATCCAGAATATATAAGGAGCTCTTACAATTTAACGGTAAAAATACATCTCGACTTAAAAATGTGCAAAGAATTTGAATAGACAATTCTGCAAACGGCAAGTATGCACATGAAAAGATCAACACCATTAATCACTAGGAAAATGCAATTTGAAAGAACAAGCACCATTTACACGTATTAGGATAGCTATAATCAGTGAAGTGAAAAATAACAAATATAGGTGAGGCTGTGGAGAAACAGGAATAGAATTCCTCGTGAGAGAGTAAAATGATGCAGACTTTAAGCTTTGTTAGGTAGATTCAGAGCAGCTTTTAAGGTTCAAGCAAGCTTTTCTGCCTTCCTGAGGCAATACCCTTCAGAGTAGTTCCGTATATTAAAGGTTTTACACTTTGATTGTTGGTACATACACTGTTCCCAGGGAGAGCTCCTAGGATTGCCCCACCTGCTCCTTTCAGGTTGTTCCAGAGTTTCCTTACATACATGTCATCACTATTTGGGTATAGATGTGGGGAGGGAGGCTCTCTGCAGATCTCCCAATTTTTCTCTGGTATCCCCAAACTCTCACCCATGTCTTCAAATATGGGAAACTAGCAGGGTTTGGGTTTCCCTTGTGGTTCATACAATAAAGAATCTGCCTGCACTGCAGGAGACCTGGGTTTGATCCCTGCGTTGGGAAGATCCCCTGGAGAAGGGAATGGCAACCCATTCCAGTATTCTTGCCTGAGAAATCTCATAGACAGAAGAGCCTGGAGGGCTACAGTCTATACGGTCACAAAGAGTCGGACAAAACTAAGCGAGTAGCACTTTCATCAGGGTCCACCTGGACACCACCCCCTCCTTTCCTGCAACTGGCCTGGAGATTCTCGGGCATTATGAATTAAGCAGGGGCATGGATGGCTCCTCTGACTGGTTTCTTGTCTGTCAAGAATTGCCCTGTGCTGTCTGGTGTCTACTGCCTGAGAACAATTATTTCATATATTTTGCCTGATTTCTAGTTGTTTAAGGTGGGAGAGTAAATCCTGTCCCTCTTACTCTTCCTTGACCTAAAGTGGAAGTCAGGTTATGTATTTTTTATATTCCCGTATCTATGAAATGAGCCCATGCCAGGCTGAGTATAGAAAATCATCACACTAAATTGCCCCCCAGATACTTCTTGGAGTTTCTCAGGTGCTTCCTCCCCTATGCTCCAGAATACATTTCTCAGGTATTCATTCACTGATTCACTTACTTGCACAAGAGATATTTATTGAGAGATTATAATATTCCAGACCATGTTAGAGGCACTGGGAATACGATGAAGAAAGTGTTCAAAGATGAGATGTGAAAGACAAGAAGGGACATGCTTCCTGCTTTTATCAGTTTATGTTTTGCTGGAGGCCAGCCACCATCAAATATGTACATTTCTGAAAGTAACTAGTACCACAAGAAAATAAATCAGATACTGTAAGAAAAAGTGACTGGGTGAAAGGATGCTAATTTAAGTTAGCAGTCACTGAGAAGGTGATACTTGATCTGAGACTGAACTGACAAGAAAGTATCACCAATAGAAAACTGGGGAAAGAGAACTCCAAGAAAAACAACTAGCAAATACAAAGGGCTCAAAATGGGAAAGAGAAATGGGTACTTGAGGCACAGAAAGACCAAAGTGGCTAGAACATACAGACTGATGAAAAAACTGTTCAGAGATGAAATACAAAAAGCATTGACTAACTTTTAGTCTCAGCACAACAATGAGGTGGGTGGGATCCAACCACTGCTTATTCCTACCAACACTCTATTCTCCTTTGAAGACCTAGCCAATTCTATTCAAATGTCTACTCCTACCCCCAGAAAATGCTGGTACTATCAGGCAATCATAAGTAATCCTACTGACCCTAATGACCCTAATGTTGTTAATAAACCAAGTAAGATGAGGACTGGGAGGTGTCAATTAGATTTGACAACATGGACAACATAAGTGATTTTTGACATGAGCAGTTTCTGTTCCTTGGATGAAAAAATAAGTTATTTGTAAGGATTGAGGCGTGAATAGGAGTTGAAAATTCAGACGCAAAAGTCTAGAAGTTTATTTGATTGTTAAATGTATATGTGTGTAGAAATTAAAGTTCTGTACTTTAAGTAATTAAAGTCTCAAATGAGACAATTACAGTCAAATTAGTCTGATATCCAATAGATATTTAAATTGTAACTTGGTATGTAATTGGTTTTTCTACCCACAGAAAACTATCAATCAGTTTTTCATCTTACTTCTCTCCTATATCTTTTCTTCTTCTTCTGTTACCTTCTCATTTTTGCATGCCTTGAAATAAAGAACTGTGCCTCTGGCAGGAATGCAGTCATGTCTGTCAAACTGTGGCTGTAACTATCACTGCGGCATTGGATTCCACAAGCACGTGCCTCTTAACCTGTGATAAGCAGCAGGTTACAGTAATTCTGTGTGTGAGTTTCTGGGATAGACATGACAGGCATTTCTCTTATTGGTGATAAATATCTAGGAAATCCCACTACAATCTTGGCACAGTAAATCTTATATCTGAGTACATCCTGGAGTCAAATTATGATGCATTACACAGGTGTTATAAGGAAATGAGATAAAGAGCTTGGTTTGCATTTATTACTTTTAAGACATTATATGTGATCAACATGTACTTTAGACAATTGTCTGGTCTTGTAACATTCTATGATATCTATTGTTAAAGTGGCTAGTGGCTCAAGTTCTTAAGCTGGACTTTAAGCATAATGGATATGAAACTCCATCTTCAGTAATAAGAAAGTTATTTTTAGGGATTAAAAAGAATTTTCTGAATGGGGATACACAGAAGATAAAGCATTTTATCTATTTTGATTATTTCTTCTGAGTAATATTTTATCTATGGACAAAGTCACAGACGCGATTCCATAGCAGTGGCATTCTGAAGTGAGGTCAACTGTGTATTAAATCCTGTGTTCACAAAAGTAGAATTATTACATTTTTATATCAATACAATGACAAGGCATTTTTACAAAGGTGTGAAAAAGTGCACACCTTAAAATGCAAGGTGTTCACTTTTTGTTGTTGTTACGTTAGATTTTTATTTTAATAAGATAAATATTTTATTTTAATAAGCAGAAGAAAAGAAAACTAGGTTGCAGATGTAGATCCCAGAGAGAACGTTTGCAACTAACTGGTAGCATCGACCAGTTAGTTAGCTGTTTAACCCTTCTCAGTCTCAATGTTCTCTTCTGCAAAGTGGGAATAGTAATACCCACTTTGCATGCAGTAAGTGCTTATTAAATGTTTTCTAATCCTGACTTGAATGGGCTGGTAGCATCATTTTATGTACAAAAATCAACACATGATCAGTGTAATGATCCCCACCATTTTGGTGGGGCATAATTCTAATCTAAACTTCTTTAAGGCCCCAGAAGATACTCATGGATTTAGATGTATCCATCTAGGCCTAAATTAAAGAGGAAAAATAACATGACTTATGAGAGCTATTCCTTTTCCCAACTGAAATAAAAAGATAAATAGCTAGGGACTTTTCTGGAGGTACAGTGGATGAGAATGCATCTGCCAATGCACAGGGCTCACGTTTAATTCCTGATCTGGGAAGATTCCACATACCACAGAGCAACTAAGCCCAAGTGCTGCAACTACTGAGCCCACACACCTTAGAGCCGGCGCTCGGCAACAAGGGAAGCCAACTGCAACGAGAAGCCTGCACCCAGCCACAAAGCCCCAGGGCAACCAAAAATCTAAATAAATAGATAAATAAAAATGGCATAGTCACTCTGTAAACAGGGTGGAAATTTCTAAAAATAAATATTAACAACATTTTAAAAATTAAAAAAGATAATATCTATGACTTGCCTGAATAAACATGAATCCAAGTATGATGCGTGTTGGGATAAAACTGCAGGATTTGCCTGACTGTTGAGTTCTGCAGTGTCACTCGCATCAGTCAACATGGCCTGAGTCTTTGGCTTTGATTTTTGGCACTAATGGCGATCTTTAAAAAAAAAAAAACCACCCATAAAACATCTGAATGAGTGTCCACGGCACAGATCAAATTTTGACTGGTAGGGCCAAGTCATGTTCTCTCCCCTGCTTTTCCTTGGCTCCCTCTCCGATGATCCTGCTACTCTCCCCACAAAGGACGGTGACTTGCTTGGCTTCCAGCCCACATGCAGTGACACGCTTAGTAAAGTCTAGATGCAGTTTGTTTCTAACAAAACCTATACTTGAAAATGAAGCCTTCAGTCCATCAGTCTCATTGGTGACCACAAATGACTGTTCTGACTACTGCTTTCATTAAATCTACAGGTGTTTAAAGTCCTGAATATAATATATGCTGTGATTTAGTAGAAGGAATATAAGCTTAAGAATCAGAAAGGCTGATTCTGCTTCCTGTAAATATCATCAGCCCTCTGAGCCTTATGTTCTATATGCACAAAATGGGCATCCTCATGCCCCTCCCAGAATGCTTTTATGAGGATTAAATTGAGGTAGCATCTGTAAAGTGTTCAGGTTCTTTAAAAAGGAACCTAAGCTAATATGAACGAAGAGAAGCAAAAGGGAGAGGTCCTACTGGGGGCGGGAGTAACATACAGGTCAGAAAGGATACAGGTAACGGTAGCAGTGGGGAGAGTTTTTTTTAAAAGCCCTGAATGTTTCTGGGCTCTACTTCAGTTGAAGGAGCAATAAGATGTTTGGTGAAAATGGAGCAATAGCCACAAGGACTGTGAGAAGAGAAGAATGGCAGAAGACCAGGAAGGTTTAGTTTTGAAGTTGTTAAGTTTAAGATGCCCAGTAGACCTCCAAGTAGAGTCTGGTGGGGAGGTACAGGCTGGAAATACAATCATGGAGTCATCAGTGTAGAGATGATGTTTAAAGCCATGAGACTGAAGTCACCCAAGAAGTATGTGTAGAAAGAAAACATCAGAGGACCAAGAGCTAAGAATGAGACTCAGTCTTGGGAGCAATAACACTCAGAGGTCAGACTAATGAGGATGTACCAGGAAAGAAGACAAATGAGGAGTAACATCTTTCCTGAACTCATTTATGTTTTCAATGTCTTTGAGTGTCATCATGCTGCTGTAGAGTAAATATGGATTGCAATAACAATCTTCCATTCTAGAAAAGAAAAAGTTGTTACATATTATAAATTGTAAGTATATAAGCATTATAAATTAAAGGTATAAAGAATAAATGTGTGTGTGGGTTTTCACACCATGTTTTGCTTCCTTTTGTGTAAAAGGTTTAGTTTATACTGAAGTTCAAAGGTACAATGAATAAACCCTCAACGTGTTTTCATATCTCAGTATCTTATGGCCTTTCACTTACAGCAAAAGGTACACAAAAACAAACAAAAAGTGTTCACCTCAGAGTTTGCCTTCCACGGTCGCTCAAAAACACAAAGGTTCTAACTTTTGTTTCAAAAGACAAGCTCTATTTCAACAATTTCCATTTTGTAAAGACACTCATTCAATAAAATCATGTGTTATATGAGGAAGACTTTATGGAAACTAGTATTCTGTAGCAGGGTGTTCAGTTCTCTCTCATTTGATTCCATTATTGGCAACTATTCATAACACAAATGCTTTGGTTCTTTCCTCCCTCTCCCTGCCACAATAGGTTGAGTAATTAACCAAGTGAAGAGGCTGTCAATTAAACACTGATACTAATCTAGGCATAAAAGCTTCTTTAGGAAACACTGGTTTTGAACATATTTTCAGCATTAGCAGCATTGATTGTATTCAATCCAATTCTCATACAATTGAGTGCTCCAGATGTTTATGTGCCATCCAGGCAACGCTTGCAACATGGATGACCCACACTGTAGAAGCAGCCTTCACAAAGAATGTATGGAGAAGCAGCGCTCTATTGTGCCTCCAAGGCCTGTTTTTCCAGGAATAGATGTTCCATCATTAATTAATGTCCCACATCTTTAATGATAAGATTGTCAAGGACAATTAAGGAAATGATTACAAGTGTCCTTGGCAACTGGAACACCCCACTGATTTTAGCTTACTTTCCCTAAGTGTGACTTAAAGGTCATTTCTTTGAAGTGTGGAGACTTAAGCATGGCTTGCACGGGTGTCATTATGTGCAAATGATATATAAAAAAGAAGACATCTTTCTAGCTTCATATCTTCAGCACGAATAAGAAGAAATTTTAAAATCGTTAAATTTTTGAGCCATTGCTTCAGCAACTAATGTCTAATAGTAAATGATCTTTAAGAATTGCTAGGGTTTGTTACTACCAGTCTTATTAAATGGTTTGAATAATTCATCTACTGTACACTGTAACTGGTTTCCTTTAAACGAATCCATTTTGACTATCACTAGCTATCAATGATTTCCTGTTTTCTCTTACTTTCACATCAGTTTGTTGAGGCGTCCATTCAAAGACAAAGGCTTATCTTCTGTAAGTCTCTGGGTCTTCAAGAAAAGGCCCCTGTTCTAGATTATTGTAAAAAAAAAAAAAAGCTAATGAGGTAGCCTGCTACAGCTTCATGGACACTAACCGAAGATGTGTGTACTAGGTCAGCCCAGGCATAGCGGGCAGCAGAAGCATCCTGTTTGCCTGTTCTCCTTGCCTCCTTAGCCATCGGAAGTGACACTTAGCCAGCCTCAGGTGTACGCTGCATATACGGGGAATTTGAATCACAGCTGAAGAACTTCCAGTTTAGAGAACCCGAAGTTTCTTTCGCTCCAAATGATTGGTGACATCTGAACAAGAACCAAACCTGTCCTCTGCTCTGGAAGGAGACATAATCTTTCTCGACCAGCCGCACAAACATCCATGTGAGGATGAAGGTATCAGTATCTCTATGAATAGTTGAAGGACATGCAGGAACGTGAGGACCCTTGAAGACTTTCAGCACCCATTTGTTGGTCACACATTAATTGTGAGAAAATGTCTAGCAGAGAAGTATTAACCATAATCACCCTTGGAAGGAGGATTTCAAACTATACAGGTTCCATTCCCGAACCAGTCCTAGGCCCTTCCCCAAGCATGTCTTTTCCTTCCTGATAATAAGACACTCTCAATAGATTGTTTTGTTTGTTTGCTTGCTTGCTTTCTGGCTGTGCTGTGCAGGAGCTTAGTTCCCCTACCAGGGATCAAAGCTGTGCCCTCTGCTTCAGGAGCAAAGTCTTAATCACTGGATTGCCCGGGAAGCAACCCTCAATGGGTTTTTATTTTTTCATTAGCTCAGACAGTAAAGAGTCTGCCTGCAATGCTGGAGACCCAGGTTCGATCCCTGGGTCAGGAAGATTCCCTGGAGAAGGAAATAGCAACCCACTCCAGTATTCTTGCCGGGAAAATCCCAAGGATGGAGGGACCTGACAGGCTACAGTCCATGGGGTCAAAAAGAGTCAGACACGACTGAGTAACTTCACAGGCAAGTTTAACATTCACTCACATCAGTTATGGCAATGCCTATCAATAGCTTATTTGGAGCTTCCCTTTTCCCCCCAAAACCTATTGATTTTCCATTTACTTTTCATAATGTTTCATATATTCTGTAATGCAAACTGCCTTTAATTATCTTAGAAAAGAAGCTGCTATACGTTTTAAAATAAATACCAAATAATAGATTGCATAAGCCAAAACAGTATGACTACTTAATATATTTCAAAAACAGATACATCACCAATGATCTCTTCAAAGACATTTGAAAAGCACTTTTTTGTATTCACTCAATCCATAGTTATTACCCAAACTACCCTAACAGATTGGAAAAGTTAAAGACCATTATGATAGTGAACAAACTAAGTTTGTAATTTTAAAATGTATATTGTTTATGGAGAATAATCGTAACATGTTTATTGTATTAAAATATGACAAACATGAAGAATTAAATTATCTGCAGTACACCATCATCTGATATAAACAATGCTAACTTTTAAATTTTGTTCCATGTCAACCTTATATATATATATATATATATACACACATATATATATGTATATATATACAAATATATATATTATATTTGTATGTAATATAATATTACATACAAAATTGGGTATGTATAGATTACTTACTGATTTTTTTATTTAATATTTTCTCATGAGCATATCAAAACTATGCCATTATCTTAAAATTTAAGATTTTAATGATCTCAGGTATTTTTGTGTCACATGACCAGAATATAACTTATGAAACCATCTTCCTATGGTTTACTATTTGAATTGTTCCTAATTTTCCCAGTAAAAATTCTGCAGCATATAAACTTGTACTCAAATATTGGTCCATGTTTATAATTATGTCCTTGGAATAGATTCTTAGAAATTAAACAACTTGGTCAAATAACTAGGTTTAAGGTTCTTGAAGCACACTGGCTGGCTGACATCCAGAAAACTTAGAACCAATTTCTACTGCCAACCACAAATAAGAGTGCCTGTTTCACCACAAACTCACCATTGAGAATTATGTCACACCTTGAGTTAATAAATAAAAATACGGTCTCTCTGCTTTAACCACATTTCTTTCTTTATGATGAGATTAGGTTGAGATTAGGTTGGAATATATGTATTGGTCATGCAATTACCTTCCTGTGGTGAAACATTTAATTGTTGATTTAGTTTCCTATTTTTCCTCTAGGGAATCATGATTTTTCTTTTTACATATGATCATCATTATTGTTAATTTACTTTCTTTGTGAGCCTGCCATTGATGGGTTACATGGCTGACAGCTTTGTCAGATATCAATTACCAGAAAGTAAAATTTCTGACTCTATTCTGGAAATGGATTGAATAATAACCTTAAATTTTTAGTGTTTATGTGAATTTTTATCTTTCTTGATATATTCATAAGTGTTTTGTTGAAAAATTGGGAAATTGTTACCTAGACATCATCTTAAACTGTGGTGGAGAAAAATTAATTTTAAACTTTATTTTTTTCCATTAGTATAAAAAAGCTTTAAAACAACAGAGAAAAATATACCATTTTAAGTAAACTCAAAGTCTAATGAATGTTAGTATTTCATAGTGGCAACAGGTCATTTCCATAATGTTCATGTGTATAACAATAGTTTGTGTTGGGACAGATTTTAAGGTGTTACTCTCATTTGTATTTTCTCTTTGGAGAGATGATGGGCAGTCATGCATCTAAAGGTTCTGCAGGAAACTGAAAAATGTTCCCATTCTCTTCATTTGTTTACCAAACATGCTGCTTCACAGAAAACTGAACAATCCCGATGTTTCTGTTTCCAAAAGTGGCTATTTTAGAAGAATGTGATTAGTGTAGAAAGACAATCCTGTTCTTTTAAATGGCCAAGACTAACTCCCCCTTTTCTACGTTAAGTGGATAAAATTAATGCTCAAAATGTCCATTTTACTTGTGGCTAATAGCTTCCTTTTTAATAGACAACCCTGAAAATTTTTCTTCCATTATAAGACTTTCTATTAAAATAACCAAAACTCAAAATGCAGAGAATTCAGGAATAAAACTGGAAAAGAAATATCAAAACTTGACATGCTTGCAATGTAAAACTCTACTATTGATTCCTAATAGTAAGACCATTATTTCAACTATGGTAAAGCTATAATTTGGATTTTTTACATTTTTAAAAAAATCCAATGTAAATACTGCATTATTTACATTTTTGATAACTAAGTTTGGTGTTCTTTTGAAAAATAAATTTAATTGATTAAACAAAGCCAAATTTGATTATATTTTTGGTACGTTTACAGAAGATTTTATATGTATAAAATACTAACAATTTTCAAAAGAAAAATACAATTGGTCCTTTAAAAACACAACAATAATGTATGAAATGAAATGAAGTCACTTCAATCGTGTCTGATGCTTAGTGACCCCATGGACTGTAGGCTGCCAGGCTCCTCTGTCTATGGGATTTTCCAGGCAACAACACTGGAGTAAGTTACCATTACCTTCTCCAGAGGATCTTCCCAACCTAGGAATCGAACCTAGGTCTTCTGCATTGTAGGCAGACTCTTTACCTTCTGAGCCACCAGAGGATCCCTTACAATAACGCATACTTGCTTCACCTATTGATGTAAGGGCCAAAAGAATCTTAAAAATCTTGACGAGGAAAAAGGTTTGAAAATGGCTATTTGTTTTCTAGGTTTTCAATGATATCACTATATGTCTTCAAATGGAACAGAAATACAGAAAACAGTATCTTCTATGAATTCAGTGCTGCTTTAATTGTGTAGGCAGTACTTGTCGGCATATGATTATACTAAAATTTATAAATATGCTTACCCACTCCAGTGTTCTTGCCTAGAGAATCCCAGGGATGGGGGAGCCTGGTGGGCTGCCATCTATGGGGTCACACAGCGTCGGACACGACTGATGTGACTTAGCAGCAGCAGCAGTATATGCTTAGTGCCCTTTTAATGAATGAGTAAATTAACCGAATGATAATAAAAGTAAAGTAACATGAAAGAACAAATCCTTATTTACAGCTGTTAAAGATGAAAAGAATGAGAAGAAATCAACACCTTCTATAAGTGTTCCTTCAGCACTTGACTTTGTCCAGAATGTGAGCATGTCTCTAATATTGTTTATTTTCAGGTGCTTCAATTGGTGTATTCTGTTTACTTTGAATGTCTTGGAATTCCAAATCTGTAAATTGCATTCCAACCAAACAGCCATAGACCTTTCACAGAGTAAAAATCCTTCCAAGAAGAATGAGATTAGCTCATTTTAGTGAAAGATAAGTTCATTAGGACACTTTGAAGGTTGATGGAATGTCTGGAGTTAGAGTTCTTTTCAAGTACCTTGAGCTCAACAATTTAAGTTAAATTAACTCAAAGCAAGTTTATTGAATACCTCCTATGACCAAGACACTGTGGGGATACATATAGGGGTAAGTTGCTCATGATAGGGGTAAGAAACTCATGATCCTAAAGAGTAAATGTACCCACTATTAAATATAACAGAAGGAAGAATATGGTTAGTTCTCCGAACAAACAGGAGAGATAAGTCAAATTGGGATGAGGAGACTGGAAGAATTCATGCTCAGTACTGCAGCAGCCATTCTGGGACTCTAGGGTGATATTACTACATACTGAGAATGGCAGAGCAGAAAGACAGCAAGAGTCTGTGGGTCCTTAATGGGTCATCATTCATGCTGAAATCATCTTACCTTTCACATCAGGGCCCAGAAATCTGACTGAGCTATGAGAAGGGATGGAACAAAGCTGAGGGGGTGTAATGAGAATAGAAAGATGGGACCAAACACAAAATGGTAGGATAGAGAGGAATCGTACTTCTGAACGTGGAAGGTTGCAGAGGAGCCAAAGATGTCTGATTGATTGTATTCATGACTGCTATCTGCCTCAACTGGAACAAGGGAGCGGGAACAGGTTGAGGGCAGAGAACGTTGAGTATCATTTTGGTGCTGAGTTAGAAAATGAAGAAAAACATTAATGTTGCTAAATACTTATGAACCAAATTGAATTTTGAGGAAAACAGAATGGCTTTATCCCCAGTGGGTTAAGTATGCCTTGTTCACTCCACACTGAAGTGACAATTATCCAAAGTTGAGTTTAATATTACAGAAACCCCTGGTTTCTTACTGTTTGAGCAAAACAGTTCAAACAAACATGTTGTCTGTTTCCTTCTCTAACCTGATTAAATTGAGAGCAAAAGAATAAAAATGTGTTTAAATCTGCAGGGGCCCAGAGAACGGGCCCCATTTCTCAGGAAGAGACTGGAACATGTTAACCAGCAAAATGAGGGAATGGTTCAAGAGGAAAACATTGGGTTATTAATTCAGGGCATCCAGCACAGCAAAGAGGTAATGGAAATTTCTAGAAGGATGATAAAGGAAAGCCTAGGATGAAGGCAAAAGCCTAAAGAACAGCAGCCAGTACTCCCTGGAGCTGGAGGGTGGTGAACAGTAGAAGCCTGCCTGTTGTTGTTCAGTCACTAAGTTGTGTCTGACTCTTTGTGACCCATGGGTTGCAGCACGCCAGGCATCCTGTACTTCACCATTTCCCGGAGTTTGCTCAAACTCATGTCCATTTGATTTTGGACAATGCCATCCAACCATCTCATCATCTGTTCTCCCTTTCTTCTTCAGCCTTCAATCTTTCTCAGCATCGGGGTATTTTTCAATGAGTTGGCTCTTCACATTAAGTAGCCAAACTATTGGAGCTTCAGTCTCAGCATCAGTCCTTCCAATGAATATTCAGGGTTGGTTTCCTTTAGGAATGACTGGTTTGATCTCCTTGCAGTCCAAGGGACTCTCAAGAGTCTTCCCCAGCACCATAGTTTGAAAATATTAATTCTTCAGCACTTAGCCTTCTTTATGCTCCAACTCTCACATCTGACATGACTACTGGAAAAACTGTAGCTTTGACTACACAGACCTTTTCGGCAAAGTGACATCTCTGCTTTTAAATATGCTGTCTAGGTTTGTCATAGCTTTTCTTCCAAGGAGAAGAAATTAATTTTCTTTTAATTTTGTGGCTGCAGTTACTGTCTGCAGTGATTTTGGAGCCCAAGAAAATTAAATCGGCCACTGTTTCCACTTTTTTTTTCCTACCTATTTGCCATGAAGTGATGGGACAAGATGCCATGATCTTAGTTTTTAGAATGTTGAGTTTTAACCCAGATTTTTCACCTGAGGAGAGTGGAAAAGATATTTTTTTAAGTATAGATTGCCCTGCTCCATAATTTCCTGCTTACATAAATAAATGTCTTTCTTGGTCCCAGTGTAACCCTCAGGAACTGGGAGTCTTTGCCCGTACCCTGGAAGAAAAGAACTAGTATGATTAGAGCACCAGCCAGTCTTTACCTGTGTCTAAAGCTGAATAATCAAGTAAGAGCCATAAGAACTTACATGCTAGGAGAATAAATGAAGAATAGTTAGGGAAAGGGGGTACCAGGAACTGGTATGCAATTTATTGTAATAAGCCTTCTAGGGCAATTTGCTCTTTTTAAGTAATATAAATCACTTTGATAAAAATAAAAATTTAAAAGAAAATGCAAAGGTAAAGAACTCATCCAAAGAACGGCTCAGATAAACAGATTACAGTCACTCCCATTGAACTCTTTATTCAAGGAACTCTATTCCTTCAATCTGTTGCTGGCTACCCTCATGATATAGCATAAATTCTTTTCTCTCCTCCCTGGTAAATCTTACCAGAGCAGGCTAAATAGCAGAGAACACCTTGCAGGGATAAAACAAGGATTTATTTCCCCAAAACTGTTGAGCCACTGTCTCTCAGGGTGTGGGTAACACAAACACACTTTAAATCTCTGTTCAAAACTATCATTTTCTTTTTGATCCAAGTATTTGGGCAGTGTAAAGAATTCTGGAAATCAAATCAGAGCTGGTTTGAGCTGGATGAGATTTTGCTAAGCCACTTGCATTCTTAAGAATACCTGAAAGCCAAGTAGTGCACAATTAAAATGTTAAACTACACATGAACAGTAATCAGTCCATCCTAAAGGAAATCAGTCCTGAATATTCATTGGAAGGACTGATGCTGAAGATGAAACTCCAATACTCTGGCCACTTGATGCAAAGAACTGACTCATTGGAAAAGACCCTGATGCTGGGAAAGATTGAAGGTGGGAGGAGAAGGGGACAACAGAGGATGAGATGGTTGGATGGCATCACTGACTCGATGGACATGGCTTTGAATAAGTTCCGGGAGTTGGCGATGGACAGGGAAGCCTGGTGTGCTTCAGTCCAAGGGGTCGCAAAGAGTTGGATACGATTAAGCAACTGAACTGAACTGAACAGCACCTGTTTGACTCTTTGAAAAAATAAAACAGCACGTGGAAATTTATCTTCTTCCATGTTAGTTGCTCAGTCATGTCTGACTCTTTGTGACCTCATGGACTATAGCCCACTAGGCTCCTCTGTCCATGGAATTTTCTAGGCAAGAAAACTGGAGTGGGTTGCCATTCCCTTCTCCAGAAGATCTTCCTGACCCAGGGATCAAACCCACATCTCCTGCATTGGAGGCAGATGCTTTATCATCTAAGCCACTAGGGAAGCCCAACAAAAGGGATGTAAAATGCCTGCCAAAAGGGGAAAGGGAAGATTTCAAATATAATTATTGCCTACTGATATTATCTTGCCATGTAGCAATCTAAAATTATAGAGAAGGAATGTACCTTAGAATCAACCAGTTCAACACCCAGGAAGTATAGATATAGGAGCAGAGGTCCAGGAAGGCAAAGTGACTTGCTTGGGACAAAAAATTATTTATGGAAAGGCAGGGAAGAAAACCAAGACCGACTACCATCTATCGTCAATGCACCTTAAGTGCGGCTTCAGTTGTCACTGCCCAGAGGCCATGCCATTGCCAGGCTAGACGATGGGACTCCTGGCACAAAGAGCTCATGAAGGTGGACATTTCAACCAGAGTGTTGGGTTAATGCACTGCACACAATGCGACTCAGACCTGTGTGTCAGGAAGAAAATTCACAGGGTTTTCAAAAGACAGTGCTTAGAAGCTTGTTTTAAAGGATCAGAACGTTCCTACCTCTTTTCTGTTCCTTTCATGTGTGCAGTAAAAGAGCAGAGGCATTCTATTTCCACCATAGGTTTCTGAGTGCGAGACCAAGAAAGCTTTTGTTTTGTTGTTGTTGGTCAGTTGCTGAGATGTGAAACTACTCTTTAGTGACATAGAGCTTCACCAAGACACTAGTGCAAGGCAGGATCCTGGCCGTTTGAGCCTCCTTTTTAAGTATCTGACATCAGCTTCAAGAGAGCCTCTCTCCACATGTAAGTTTCCAATGTTGCCTGTAGACATGCTCCAATGAAGGAAATAGGTGAGTTTGTTTAATATATATTCTCCACACGGCTTTTCCAACATACCCTCTTAAACCATAACTCCAGAGCTTGGCTTTCCTCTCCCTCTATATTCCAAAACAGAGGAGGGAAAAAAAGCATTTCTTTTTGTTATGTATCAATGCTGACTCATTGCCCCTATCTACCAATTTCATTCAGTAAGTGTAATAAATATGTGTTTGATACTTGCTTTAAATTTCCTGGTTCTTGGTAAAGTTTCATCATTAAGAGTTTTCCTTCACCTCTAAAGTAAATGAGCTTACCGTAGTCCATTAAAATTGTCATTTTGTCTGAGGACCATAGACAAACTTTGTTAGGTAGTGTTTCACTCTTATCTCTCTGTCTGATCAGAGAGGAAGTCTTACTAGTTCTTTTTAGCTAGAAGCTGATTACTGGCCTCACGATTACACAAAAGAAGATGCGCTTCTTTCCACACCTGAAGGCATCTGAGGTGCAATTTGTGTGGTACTTACAAGCCCTGCTAAAAGCAATGGCTGCCTACTTTCCTAATCTGTCTGTTTGCATTTGTAGGCATTGAGAATTCACAGTAAACAAGGTAAAGTGCAAATGCTTTCATAGGTTTGCAATGGATAATAACAACTACTGGTAACAAAGAGAAGAAGCTCTTTGCAAATCTATACTTTATCAGCTGATACACGTGTGAGGATGCTTATGTATAGACCTTCTAAAACATCAGAATTTACCATTTCCAAAGACATGAACTAAACTGAACTGATTTGAAGAAAAGACTTTTGATCTTCTAATTTCCAATATTATGTCCTCATTTGAAAACATTCAATGTATGATATACACATATAAGGTGCTAGTCTGGAAGTGAGCAATGGACAGTAAGATATACTGTAAAGAGAAACTAATTCATGAGTTTCTATAGAATTTACATAAGGGGAAAAGCTTCACCTCTCTGTGATGGCCTAGCTGTTGTTCAACTTAAAGTTTGAGTTAAATTACATATAAGTCCTCTTCAGCAGTGTGATTTTAGTAGTTTTCAAATCTCTGTTCTAGATGAGTGCTTTAAATATGTAAACATTGGTGGAATCTTTAATCAGAATCTCAACAGATGAGGCTTGAGAATCTGTTGATATCAAGCTGCACAGGTTACTGTGATGCCCAGCTTCTGAACACTCCCAACATCCATCAGTAGCATCTGTCATGCATTTGACAGCAAGATGGCTAAGTGCTTGCAAGAAAGGTATTCTGCTCTTCATTGAACAGATGATATCTATAGCTGTCATATTCCAGGTGAATAACAGGAAAAGTTGAAATTTTGTATGAAGATAAACTAGTTCGATTCTTTTTTTACAGAGAAGTAGTTACAGAATAGATTTTTTAAATTTCTAAGGAATATTTCTTTAGGGATCTTTTCAAATGTTTTGGTCTTCTCTGGTGGCTCAGACAGTAACAAATTTTCCTACAATGCAGGAGACCCAGGTTCAATTTGCTGGGTCAGGAAGATCTCTTGGAGAAGGAAATGGCTACCCACTCCAGTGTTCTTGCCTGAGGAATCTGATGGACAGAGGAGCCTGGTGGGCTACAGTCCATGGGGTCGCGAGGGGTCAGATATGACTGAGTGACTTGCATTCACTCGGTCAGATATTTTATTTTATTTTTTTTCCTTTGTGCTATCTTTTATTTATTTTTTTTAATTTATTTTTTTTAATTTTTACTTTACAATTCTGTATTGGTTTTAGCATAGATTGACATGAATCCACCACAGGTGTACATGCATTCCCAAACATGAACCCCCCTCCCACCCTCCTCCCCACAACATCTCTCTGGGTCATCCCCGCGTATCAGCCCCAAGCATGCCATATCCTGCATCAGACATAGACTGGCAATTCGATTCTTACATGCTATTATACATGTTTCAATGCCATTCTCCCAAATCATCACACCCTCTCCCTCTCCCTCTGAGTCCAAAAGTCCGCTATACACATCTGTGTCTTTTTTGCTGTCCTGCATACAGGGTCATCATTGCCTTCTTTCTAAATTCCATATATATGCGTTAGTATACTGTATTGGTGTTTTTCTTTCTGGCTTACTTCACTCTGTATAATCAGCTCTAGTTTCATCCATCTCATCAGAACTGATTCAAATGTATTCTTTTTAATGGCTGAGTAATAGAAAATGCTCTACGGAAACTCCAAAGTTTTATACCAGAAAGCATAGAATACTTGACCTTGGCCTGGAAAACTTTGATGGCCAGAATAAACAATGAACTAATACCACTATCCCAGGGACGGGGGAGCCTGGTGGGCTGCTGTCTCTGGCGTCGCACAGAGTTGGACACGACTGAAACGACTTAGCAGCAGCAGCAGCAACACCACTATAAAAATTTTGGTATGGTATCTCCAGACAGCTTAATTTTTGAACAGGAATATGATTAAAACATGAAATAGCATAGTAAATAAAGTTGTTTGGAATTGTCTAAAATCCTAAATTTTATAGGCTTAAAACAGTACTTTACGGGGCTTCCCTGGTGGTGCAGAGGTTAAAGCGTCTGCCTCAATGTGGGAGACCTGGGTTCAATCTCTGGGTCAGGAAGATCCCCTGGAGAAGGAAATGGCAACCCACTCCAGTATTCTTGCCTGGAGAATCCCATGGACGGAGGACCTTGGTGGGCTAGAGTCCACGGGTCGCAAAGAGTCAGACACGACTGAGCGACTTCACTTTCACTGAAAACAGTACTTTATAATCCATACTAAACTCTTATCTGAAAGTAACTGTCCATCGTGTGCAGTTGCCTCTTCAAGGCTCTTGATAATCTTATAATGCTTACAGCTTAGAGGAAGACTTATCTCAACTGTGCTAATGACTAGAGGGCTTGTATCCAATACTTTATCCTTGATTTATTCATTAATTAAACAAAAGTATACTGTGAATTTACTATGTGATAAGCTCTGTGGACAGTTCTGGGAATTCAGTAGTGACTACAACAGATATAAGGGCCCTGGCGGAATGGAATATATCTGGCTTCATTTTCCAGGTTCTAGAATCAGAAATTGTCCTTTGAAACTATATTTGTACTATAATTTCTCACAAAAAAATTACAAAAAATGATCTTGAAGGATCACTAACGTAATGAGATCTATTAAACTCAACTTATATATATGGTTCCTCTCTAAGGAGGTAGTGTTTCACAACAAATGAACAAATTCTGCAAAAATTGAAATTGTTTAAATGACCTTACTAACTAGATCAAATAGGCTGTAACAATTGTCAAGGGTAAAAGAGTTGTGTATAATGTCTACCTATTTCTCATATAGGATGCAAGATTTAAGGGTCCAGATTTGCAGTTTTTTCAGAAGCAAGATATGTTTGAATTCTGATGGATTGTTTGAATTAACTATGTCAAATAGAATCAGCCAATCTAGTTAAGGAACAATCTGAGTCTACAAATCATCAGGTGATTATCAGAGAGCTATAAAAAAAAATCAACAGAAAATATTTAGTAAGTGGGAATAGACAGATTGGTGGAAATTTGGTCATTTATTCAATTGCCTTTCCACTATAAACAATGCAATATTCAACAGTAGTGGGGATATAAAGATAAAGACAATCCTTCCCTCAATAGTTTCAGATCAGTAGATGTGTGAGATTTGCACTGTCTCCTAATTCAGAGGATGCAGGAGGGAGAGGCTTTTCATGACCTGGTCAAACTGTAACCTCATTACCCCCAAGCGCTCTGAAATACCAGCATTTCCTGCACTGGACAGGTGACAAGCTCTCCCACGTCTGACTATTGTTAATGCTCTTCACTCTGCCTTTTCTTTAACTCTTCATAACCTTTGTGAGTCACTCAGCGGTTCCTTGTGTGGAAGACTTCATTGTCTCTGAAAGACAGGTAAGCTGCTACCGTAACACATCATTCTGTTTTATTCTCTGGCTTGTTTTGTCCTAGGTCCCGAATCACCTTGAGAGAGGTATTTTGTCTTATCTTGTATCCTAATATAAGTTACATGGCTATATACATGTGAGGTGCTGAATTTTAACATAATTGACTATTTGTATCTAGAAGGAGAAACTGGGCTTTTGTTAAATTAGAATTAATGAAGTTCCCAAGGCTATGCCATATATAAAATACAGATAATTGTCCAGGGAAAAGGAACATAGCTCAGGACTTTTGATCTAGTGCAGTTTGTAAGTTAGTTATCAGTTTAGGATTTTCAGCCTCCAGAATTTTCTGAATAATGTTAAGTGGATTGTTACTTTGTTTAATTTCATCAACAATGGTACAGTAAGTTTTTAGGAAATCCAGATAAATTCAATATAGCCTGTACTTATAGAATATAGCACTTGAAATTATATATATTTCCTTCAGTTCTTTTAGTATTTTTTTCATACACAGTTATTTTCATCTTATGCTGTGTTGACCTATATGCTGTGTTAGGTTGCTTTAGTCATATCTGACTCTTTGCAACCCCATGGACTGTAGCCCACCAGGCTTCTCTGTCCATGGGATTCTCCAGACAAGATTACTGGAGTAGGTTGCCATGCCCTCCTCCAAAGGATCTTCCCAGCCCAGGGACCAAACCTACAGCTCCTGCATTGCAGACAGATTCGGCATTGCTGAGCCACAGGGAAGCCCGTGTTGAACTATACTTATAGGTTATAGAACACTTTACAAAAGTTACTCAAGAATTTGATTTACTTTTTAGTTTGGTTTTTGCCAGGCCTTTACTGCTATTTATAACACTTTTCAGTTTTCAAACACTAAACACAGAATGTAAAATTTTAAAATATTTCATGGTTGAATGATTTGTTCATATATGCCAAAAATCTTTATTACTTTTTTCACTATCATTTATTAATACTTCCCCATATCTTTATTAAAGCAATACTTTATATAGTTTATCTCTACCAGTCATGTAACAATTAAACATTTACTTAAGAGCAATTTTAGATCTAAAGAAAACGAGAAGAAATAATAAATGCAAAGAAAGAACACTTTATAGCCTAAGTGCCTTCCTACATTATGGAACCAAAAATACATCCAAAAAACTTCATGCAAATGACCAGACTAGTGAATAATTTACTTTTTTAAAATAAATGGAAAAAAACAAAAACAAAAAGACCTTACGAAAATTCCTGGGCTCAGCAGTCGTGGCTCCCAGGCTCTAGAGCACAGACTCAATAGCTGTGGCCCACGGGCTTAGCTGCTCCACAGCAAGTAGAATCTTCCCAGATGAGGGATCAAACCTGTGTCTCCTGCATTGGTAGGTGGATTCTTTACCAATGAGCCACCAGAGAAGCCCAATAAAGCTATAATTTTTAAATCACTTTCTTGATCTTAAGTAGCCATCTTTTAAACGGGAGGTTCCGATGAACCTATTTGCAGGGCAGGAGCAGAGATGCAGACTTGTGGACACCACAGGGCAAGGAAAGGGAGGGAGGAACTGAGACAGCAGCCCTGACATCAACACCATGTGTGAGGCAGACAGTGGGGCGCTGCTGCCTAACACAGGGAGTCCAACCCAGCACTCTGTGACAACTGGAGGGGCGGGAGGAGGTGGGAGGGAGCTGCCAGAGGGAGGCCACATGTGTATACTTAATGGCTGATGCACCTTGTATGGCAGAAACCAGCACAACACTGTGGGCTTCCCTGGTAGCTCAGCTGGTAAAGAACCCACTTGCAATGCAGGAGACCCTGGTTGGATTCCTGGGTTGGGAAGATCCCCTGCAGAAGAGATACACTACCCACTGCAGGATTCTTGGGTTTCCCTGGTGGGTCAGACAGTGAAGAATTCACCTTCAGTGGGGGAGACCTGGGTTTGATCCCTGGGTTGGGAAGATCCCCTGGAGAAGGGAAAGTCTACCCACTCCAGTATTCCTGCCTGGAGAATCTCCATGGACAAAGGAGCCTGGTGGGCTACAGTCCATGGGGTCAGAAAGAGTTGGACACAACTGAGTGCCTAAGCACAGCACAGCAACACAACATCATAAAGCAATTATCCCCCAATTAAAAATATATAAATAAATAAAAGATTTATAGAAAAATCACCATCTTAAGTATGAATCATATAAAATATTTTAAGTGATAAGTAGGTACAAAGTGTAAAATAACAAAAGCCTTGAATTTGGGCTTACTCTGCTTTCTATAAAATAACAGTTTATTTTAAGAATTTTTTTTCTGGTTATGAGTATCATTGTGGTTTGAATAAAGATATTTTTATAAATTACTAGCAATCTATTCTTCATCCATCTTATTTCTTGGATATGATTTCTTAAATTATGAAAACCACAATTAACAATTCACCCAAACATTGACTCCCAGGGACAAAGTGTGAAAATATATTAGGAAAGAACTACAAGGACATCCTCAGAAGACAGTGCTTTTGAATACAGAAACAGGAGCTCCCTTCACAAAGGACCGAGGGGATCTATTTGTGGTTTCACATACACATTTTGAAAGCCCCCAATTGTAGTTTCAGTATCAAAATAATGAAGTGTCAATGGCATTTCTCCTCACAGTAAAGAATTAATTAAACAACCTCTATAATGATCTGGCTGCTAATAGTACTATTTCTGACATGAGACCCTTTTACCTTGGTTCTGAATTACATGAATCCTTGTGAATGCTTTTGTTATAAATACTCATCTTGCTTCCTCATGTGTGATATGAATTTCTATGATCATAGGATCACAATTATCTCCTTACTCCTTTCAAAGAATTTGTATAGCCCCTTTGATAAGAGAAACTCCAAGTGTTTTGCAAACACACCGTTTACCACAGCCAATATGAATCACTGCCCTCTTTTTATAAGAATAGCAACACCACCTTTCAGACAAATTGTCAGGCAAAGAAAAGTCTTAAATTGCACCTAGAGACAAGCTACACACACAGCAAGAAGTCCAAGTTCTGGAAATCATGTAATTTTTCTACTATCAAATATGCTTTGCTTTATGCAATAGGTGTTCCCTTAAGGATTCTTTTTTTTTTTTTTACACTTTATTTTGCTTTACAATACTGTATTGGTTTTGCCATACATTGACATGAATCAGCCACAGGTGTACATGAGTTCCCAATCCTGAACCCCCCTCCCACCTCCCACCCTATATCATCTCTCTGGATCATCCCCATGCACCAGCCCCAAGCATCCTGAATCCTGTATCGAACATAAACTGGCGATTCGTTTCTTACCTGATAGTATACATGTTTCAATGCCATTCTCCCACATCATCCCTCCCTCTCCCTCTCCCACAGAGTCTAAAAGTCTGTTCTATACATCTGTGTCTCTTTTGCTGTCTTGCATACAGGGTTATCGTTACCATCTTTCTAAATTCCATATATATGTGTTAGTATACTGTATTGGTGTTTTTCTTTCTGGCTTACTTCACTCTGTATAATAGGCTCCAGTTTCATCCACCTCATTAGAATGGATTCAAATGTATTCTTTTTAATGGCTGAGTAATACTCCATTGTGTATATGTACCACAGCTTTCTTATCCATTCATCTGCTGATGGACATCTAGGTTGTTTCCATGTCCTGGCTGTTATAAACAGTGCTGCGATGAACATTGGGGTACACGTGTCTCTTTCAATTCTGGTATCCTCAGTGTGTATGCCCAGCAGTGGGATTGCTGGGTCATAAGGCAGTTCTATTTGCAATTTTTTAAGGAATCTCCACACTGTTCTCCATAGTGGCTGTACTAGTTTGCATTCCCACCAACAGTGTAAGAGGGTTCCCTTTTCTCCACACCCTCTCCAGCATTTATTTCTTGTAGACTTTTGGATTGCAGCCATTCTGACTGGTGTGAAATGGTACCTCATTGTGGTTTTGAGTTGCATTTCTCTGATAATGAGTGATGTTGAGCATCTTTTCATGTGTTGGTTAGCCATCCGTATGTCTTCTTTGGAGAAATGTCTGTTTAGTTCTTTGGCCCATTTTTTGATTGGGTCATTTATTTTTCTGGACTTGAGCTGCATAAGTTGCTTGTATATTTTTGAGATTAGTTGTCTGTCAATTGCTTCATTTGCTATTATTTTCTCCCATTCCGAAGGCTGTCTTTTCACCTTGCTTATAGTTTCCTTTGTTGTGCAGAAGCTTTTAATTTTAATTAGATCCCATTTGTTTACTTGAAGAGAAATGAAGAGATTCTAATAAATGAAGATTTGTTTCCAAGTCAAATCAAACTTTAATGCATCCAAAGACTTCTTCCGTAGCAATGAGGTTTGATTAGTCATTGGGTTTTCAAAAGAGAGAAAATATATACTACATATTTAAGAGAAAAACATTCACTTTGTGCCAGAGAAAACCTAAATTTGCAATTTCCTGAAACGGTATACAAGAGTCACAAATTTCAGTGGTTTATAGGGGCAGGTAGGAAACATAACCAAATAGAATGAGGCTAAGTATAGGGCAAGAGGTGGGGGCGGGGCGCCAAGACCGCATGCGAGGGCTAGGCCCCACCCGAGAGGCGACAGCCGCTTGGATCTCAAGCAGCCTGGGTGTGATATTTGAAAATACAGCCCTGTTTCACCATATCTTCAGTGTTTTCAAGGCACAATGGAAAGCAATAAGTGTATGTGAAATTTCTTGATATCCTAACTCAAAATCTTTTAAAATCACTGGACAGGAAAAATAGACCAATGTATGCTCTCTAGATTAGAACTACAAGACACTACGATGTAATTCTCCTATTACATCAGAATGTAATTACATCTCCTATTAATTCAGAATGTAACACATTCTGAAAAAGGCAACCACCCAAAAGTTAACCCTTTATCTCATGGCAATGAAAGAAAATCTCAAGAGGACGTTTGGCCCAGATCTTCTATGACGGTAGATCTGTATCAGAACTATTGTTGCACAACAGATTCACCTTGCTGTACACCTGAAACTAATACAACATTGTAAATCAGTTACACCCCAGTAAAAAATTTTTTTAAAAAAACTACAGAAAATGTTCTTTCAATGAGCATTTACTGTAAATGGCAACTCATGCCAGTCATCATGCTATATGATAGAGATAGGGCATTGAACAGGATGCAGGGCTCCCTCTTTTGAAGAGGTTGGGGCTTAAGACATCTTCTCGCACAGCTTTATGGTTCCAAGTGGAAGGGCTGGGTGTTCACTTGCATACCTCTTCTGTCTCTAGTCCCATCCCCTCACTCTCTTTTCCCGGGGGAGTAGGAGTGACTTCCCTGATTGGTGAGCTGCTCAGAAAGACCTGGGAAAGTACAGGTTGGCTCCTCCTTCTTTGTCTTGGGGCATTCAAGTGATGACTGGCCTCACTGAGGAGAACAAATGACATTTTGCAGGATATATTCAGTTCGAGTGAGAGTTCAAAAACTATTTGTCCTCATGTAAGCCATGCCTTCAGAATATAGTTTGAAAGGTTAAAAAGTTGAGGACAGAGAAGCTTGTCTCCTCTGTGTTCTGTTCTCTGTGGCTCCAAGCCAAGAAAGGGTGGAGAGGTGTTAATTACTGGGTCCCATCAAAGTGTCAACAATGTCCCCAGAGGGTAAACCCAAGTGGGAAGTGCTGATCATTGTGAAGTATATCGTGCTGTGAGAACACACAAGAAGGAGGATCTTAGAATCGAAGAGTCAGAAAGGCTAGTAGCAAAAATTATGAACAGTTATACATTTATCCAGGTAAAAGCGCAAGCAAGCGTGGAAAGACCATTCCTGGAATAGAAAACAGCACGCACAGACACACTGGGGGCAGCACGGCCATGCGGCAGGGTCAACAGAAACTCAGGAAGGAGTGCAGGACAGAAGCGTAGAGAGTGGACGAGAGGCCAGGCGGTGAGGCTAAAGAAAGCGCAAGTTCTTCTGGCTTTCTGAGGATGTCTCTGAAGGGTTTTCAGTGGGAAAGCCACACAAGCAGATTTGTGGGTTCAAAAGATCAGCCTGAGGAAAAATGAAAGCTCAGTCTGGCTATAATATTACAAACAGGTTGACAGCAGCAA
This sequence comes from Oryx dammah, assembly GCF_014754425.2. Classification (NCBI taxonomy): domain Eukaryota; kingdom Metazoa; phylum Chordata; class Mammalia; order Artiodactyla; family Bovidae; genus Oryx; species Oryx dammah. The sequence continues at coordinate 21,150,826 of NW_024070188.1, read as the reverse complement.
GGTGGGAGAGAGATGAACTAATTATAACTATAGGAATCTAGGTGAGAAGAGAAGGTTCCTATTCTAGGCATACAGAAGAGAGACTCAAGAAGTGTGTCAGAGGCAAAATCATCCAGTCTCAAGGGACCTTTTGACCTCAGGATGGAAAGGTCCTCAGATCCAAGCAATGTCCCCACCCTGCCCTGTGGCCTCCCATAGCTGGCATTCCAGTGGGTCCAATGCTAAAGTCAGCAGCTAATGTAATCTGGTATCTGATCCTTTTTAGCTTGGTCAGAGATGATAATACACCTGGACAGACAGCGCCCCCCACCCCCCAGGGCTCTTGGTGGCACCACAAATCCCTGAGTCTCTTCCGGGTCTTTCTCATGGCAACCCAGGCTTAGTGGTCCACCCCAGCCTCTGTGCAGGGCTCACTACTGCTGCTAAGTTGCTTCAGTCATGTCTGACTCTGTGCGACCCCATAGACGGCAGCCCACCAGGCTCCCCCGTCCCTGGGATTCTCCAGGCAAGAACACTGGAGTGGGTTGCCATTTCCTTCTCCAATGCATGAAAGTGAAAAGTGAAAGTGAAGTCGCGCAGTCGTATTTGACTCTTAGCGACCCCATGGACTGCAGCCTATCAAGCTCCTCCAACCATGGGATTTTCCAGGCAAGAGTACTGGAGTGGGGTGCCATTGCCTTCTCCATGCAGGGCTCACAAGCCCTCACTAAAACCAGCCCAGTGGTTCCCAACTTAACTCCTTCTTACTTCTCCTGGAGCAGTGGGTCAGCTGTCCCTGCATCCCCACTACCCAAGAACCCAGAGTGGCCAGAAAGTGGGGTTCATGCCCTGTCAAAGGAGCTCTCCGTTTAATTTACTTAACATTCCTCCAATTCTGAAATCTGAACATATCTCTATTTTTTTATTCTCCTACTTCTGACTCTGTGTCAATCCTCTTTTTCGACAGAATTGGGATTCCTTCACTTCCTCTTCCAGCCAAGGCCTGATCTTATGTTAGTTGTGGTCTAGACACCAAATCTGGTTTTCAAAGTGAGAGTGTCAAGTACCCAGTCTCTCTGGCTGCAGAGGGAACAAGTTTTAAAGGAAAAAATCAAATAATGAAACATAATAACAGGTAACATTCATGGCATACTTTAGAATAAGTCTGGTGAACACTGTTCTAAGTGCTTTTAGATTTAATTTCTTTAATCACCGCAACAACCCTAGTATATTCCCCACTCAGATGAAAGCGGGGGTGGAGTGGGGCTGAAGAATTATGTCACATGTCTGGGTTGCATAGCTACTCAGTGAAGGAGGAGAGTTTAAAATCAGGCATTCTGAATCTTTGCAAAAAAATCATTTTCGTGTGATATAGTTCAAGTTAAGAGAAAAAGTATTTCAATAAAATTAGAGAGTCGGTGGATGTTTCAAATGCTGCTAATCGGTCAAACTCCATAAGGACGGTAAAAGGTTCATTTGACTTGGCAGTAAGAAAGTTAGCATTGACCTTGGTATTTTTAAGTATGGGGGAGAAGAAGGGCAGTTATCGGGGTAAAAGAATAAAGGAGAGTTGAGAAATTAAGGAGGAGACATGATATCATTCTTCATGGGGAGTAACCATATATATGGTTGAGGAGGAGTTTCTGTTTTCTTTTGTTTTGTAACTTAGGGGTAATTGAACATACTTAAATACTGATAAACTCTGATAATAAATAATAAAGATTCTGATGCTGGGAAAGATTAAAGGCAGGAGGAGAAGGGGACAACAGAGGATGAGATAGTTGGATGGCATCACCGACTCAATGGACACGAGTTTGAGCAAACTCTGGGAGAGAGAGAAGGACAAGGAAGCCTGGTGAGCTGCAGTCCATGGGGTCACAAAGAGTTAGACATGACTTAGCAACTGAATAACAACAAATACTGATAGGAAAAGAAATAGAGAGATGACCCAAGGTCAGAGGGAGTGATGAGAAACCTCTCTATACCTCATCAGAAGCGGCCCAGAGATCATAGAAGAGGTTCTCTTGCTTAGTTTAAGATCTGTACATGTGTGCATGCTCAGCTGTGTCCAACTCTTTGCAACCCCGTGGACTGTAGCCCGGCAGGCTCCTCTCTCCTCAGAATTTCCCAGGCAAGAATACTGGAGTGGGTTGCCATTTCCTCCTCCAGGGGATCTTCCTGACCCTGGATTGAACTCAGGTCTCTTATGTCTCTTGCATTGACAGGTGGGTTCTTTACCACTAGTGCTCTCTGGGAAGCCCTTAGGAGCTGAGATAAGCAAATTGTATAGCATAAATGTGAGGGAATGAAAGCAAACCCAAAATTCAGCAATGGCCTCTGTAAGAACTGCTTAGCTAAGACCCAGAAGCTTATCATGAGAACTGTAAAACTTATGGGGTTAAAAGTAATACAAAATAAAAATAAAAACATCTAAGTAGCAGACCAGTGTCTTCATCCTCTTTTTCCTTCAAGAAGTAGAAGCCAAGATGATTCAGAAATACACACATGAGTTTCCATTTGATAGACTACAAAGTTCAAGGCAGCCTTTGCTTTTGAAAGTTGTTGCTTTCATGTTCTGAAAGACCTAAGGCTATTAAACCCAGTGGCACTATGCAAGGGGAAGAAAACCACTTAAAAATGGCGATAGTTCTCCTAATGGAAACATTGTTCAAAGCAAGTGCAGCGGATAGAGCTCCTTGGTTCTCCTACCAAAGCACCCGTCATCAGAGAGAAAAAACACTGACCTGAAGCTCATATTGGGCAAGTATTACACTGCATTTTAGCAAGACCTTATTGAAAATATGTCCTGTTTTTTCTTATTAAGGCATGTTGTTTGGCATAATCACTTTCCTTTTTTAGCTGTACGGGGTTTCAAAAACATTATCCCTACATCACCATGATGTGCTATAGGGTATAAAGCAAGCCAAGAATGTGTAATGTAATTTATAAAAACTTCTCCTTTGGAAAGTTATTATCTGAGTTAGTCACATTACTCTTAGCATTGATCGCTTTATATTCTAAATATTTGCATATTTTTCTGGAAAATATATTTCATGTCCCACCCCACATGTATTTTATATAAAGTAAGAATATCATAACTCTGAGTTTAATTAATTACCACTTTTTAAAAAAATTCCTGCTCTTTTGTGTTATGTCTTATTTATAATTTCTAGGAAGAAATTTTAGCCAGAAAGGAAAAGAATTTTCTAGTAGACTTCACAGAAGTCACCCAATTTCCCCTACCATATAAGTAGTGCTCATATTCTGAGATTGCTTTCACATCTATTTGTCCTTTGTAAGGTTATAATTTTTCTACATCTTTTTCAAGTTACAGTCTTAGAAAGAGGGTGCTGTGTACTCAGTCACTCAGTCATGTCCAACTCTTTGAGACCCATTTGTAGCCTGCCAGGTTCCTCATGGGATTCTCCAGGTAAGAATACTGGAGTGGGTTGTCATTTCCTCCTCCAGGGGATCTTCCTAACCTGACCTGGGGATCGAACCTCCATCTCCTTGCATTGCAGGCTGATTCTTTACCACTGAGTCATCAGGGAAGCCCAGAGGGTAACCCATTGCATAAATTTTAGATCACGGGTAATTTTCTAACAGCAACCAAGTCTGCCCAGAATATCTTGAGAAAAATCTACCCACTAAGGGCAATGGTCTGGGACTTACCTTGAAGCTGCCATGCATGTGTGCACGCTCAGTCGCTTCAGTCGTGTCCGACTCTTGCGACCCTAAGGACTATAGCCTGCCAGGCTCCTCTGTCCATGGGATTTCTCCAAGGGAAGAATACTGGAGTGGGTTGCCATGCCCTCCTCCAGGGGATCTTCCCAACCCAGGGATCGAATCCGCAGTGTCTCCTGGATCTTCTGCATCAAAGGCGAATTCTTTACCTCTGCGCCACCCAGGGAGCCCCCTGAAGCTGCCACATAGTATAGTATAAAGGGGACAAGTTAAAGGTACGCAGACCTGCTTCAAATGACTCTGGACAGCTTAAAGAGAGAGAATAACAAATCTATTTTCATTTCAAGGCACAGAATGAGATCTGATATCTTTTCATGTTCATGATTAAAAAAAAAAAAACTGACCAGCAAACACATTTATTCCCTCATTCCACCTCATTCTAGACTCTTACCCTTGACTTTGCCATAACCAGCGACAGCACAGTCTCCAAAAGGGTCATTTCTGATATCCCATTCTCACTACCCTCCAGCCTGCCTTCTACCCACCTGATTTAGGACTCCTACTCAAGTGACTCTTTCTCATCTGGATCCTCAGTTCATAGGTGTTAGCACTGTGTCCCTAGTTCCCTCTTCGCAGTTTAGATTTTCTCTCCCAGGACAACACTTTTAATTCCCTCCCATGTTCTCCTTCTGTCAAAGGGCTAAACATGTGTAATCCTATCGGCTCATTTCTTCCAGGCATCAGTGGCTGAACACTGCTGGGAAAAAAATACACAACTCTTTCCATTTGTGGAGAGTTTGGATTTCTCATAAGTCCAGGACCCATATCCCAAATGAGCCCTCAACACTACCTATCAATTCTGCCACACTTGGCTAGAATTTTTAAATTTTACTCACTCCAAATAAACTATTTCCTATCATAACCTTCCTTTTCAAATCTCCTGCATTCCCTTCCTTATGCCCTATTTACCTCTGAGAATCTTAATGCTTCATGCTTTACTGTTACCATTAAGGTCTAGCCACACTGGTCTTCTTTCTGCTTTTTAAACACTAACCCCGTTTCAACCTTGAGTCTTTCCACAAGTCACCCGCTTTACTTGGAAGGCTCTTGCCCTTGATCTCTATGTGGCTGGACATTCAGGTCTCAGCTCTGGAGGCACCTTCCTAGCCAGGTTTAACAGTAATCATTCAGTCACTTTCTATCAGAACACACCATTTAAATTCTCTGCATAGCACTCATCACTGTCTGATAGTCCTTCATTATTGGTTTATCAGCTTGGTACTTTCCTCCTGCTTCTAAATGTAAACTTCATAAGAGCAGAAACGTTACCTGATTCACTCAACCAGCCTGGGTCTAGAACAGAACTAGTGTAAATGAGGCACTTAGTAAATATTTCTGAATGAATGAATGAATGAAGTCATTGCATGTATTTAAGCATAATAGGAACAACTGACTATAGGTCAGATTCCTTGAGAAATAGCCTATGGCATGGAGATGAGCATTCGGGAAGTTCATTAGTAAGTGCTGTTAGGATCAATGCCTGTGAGAGGAGAAAAAGCAGCAGGACTGGACAGAAGGAAGAGCTGGCTATGACGAAAGAGCTGGGACAAAGTTCCCAGTCAGCTGTGCAAAAAAGGGGGCTGAAGGTCATCAGTTGGTAGCACTTCTGAGTGGAAACCGGTAGCAAATTGACTCAAGTCTTCCCAGAAGTTCTGAGAGCAGCATCTCCAGAATTCTGCAGGCCTTCTTTATCTGAAGGAAACTTACAAGGGGAAGGCTAGTGGGCAAGCTGTATAGTCCTGCAGTTGTTCTCAGGATCACAAATGAGACTCCTCATTTCCTCCCTCCAATATTCATTCTAGATTTCCCCTGTCACCAGTAGTGCCTCTGGGTCTTGATGGGTTACTGGGAGGATTGAACGAGACCTTCAGATTGGAGGTGTCTGAATCCTTGGTCCCCACGTTGTACTCAGGCTGAGGTTCTGTAATTGTCCACTTATTATCAAAGTTAGGCAAAAGAGCATTTAAGATGTGCAAGTGGACCGTTAGGCTGCCAAATACATCCCCCTGCCGTGCCTGTGGCTCCTCCTGATATCAGGGTAAATGGTGTCTGCCAGGATGGTGACTCCTCTTCTCATCTGCAAATCCCTGGCAGGAGGAACCCGGAATGCCTGGGCGTAGGCCACAGCTTAAAGTTCAGTGGGATTTTTTGCTGAGTCCTCTGTTGGAAGCATTCCCTCTTTGTGAACCAGGATCTTAAAACCACAGAGACCAGAGTTGTACAGGCAGGAAGCACCAATTCCCAAAGGCAATCACTGGGAAATATGGTATTCGCTGGGCCATTCCTGCTTCCATCCCTTGGTTTCCAAATCTATGTACTTCTTGAGGTCACAGCCCCACATGATGGCTGTTGACTGCATTTCTGCCCAGAGTCATAGAGAATGAAACTACCTCCAAATTCTATTACATTCTGGTGGACTAGGGGTTAGGACTTTAAGATGTCTTTTTAGTTGCTGTGGAAGCGGTGAGAGAGAAGGACACAATGCAATTCAAAACTGAGGGAAGATGGTGAAGAAGAGAATTTAGTTAGATCTCACTCTAACCTGTACCTCCTATCTGCCCCAGCCCCATACATTTCAAAGTAAAGCACTTCTAAGTTTATTTGGTTTACATATTGGCGTTTTGCACAAGCTTTCATTTGAAGAAAAAAAAATCCCCCCCAAAATGAAAATTACTGAACTAGAGAAACTTTGGGGTCTACCAAAAAAACCTCTTGTTTAATAGGAACTTGGGTCCTATGACCTAGGTTTGAATCCCAACATAATTGATTACTTCTTTGTGATCCTGGGAAAGTAAACTAATTTCTCTAGAATTTACACTTTTATTTGTAAAGTGGGAGAACTAGTTACTGACATCGGGAGTTGCTTCAAATATTAAATAAGATAATCCAAGTAAAGTGCATGTATATTAAGTCGACTCTTTGCAACCCTATGGACTGTAGCCCCCCAGGCTCCTCTTACCGTGGAATTCTCCAGGCAAGAATACTGGAGTGGGTAGCTATGCCCTCCTCCATGAGATCTTCCCCACCCAGGGATCGAACCCGCATCTCTTGTCTCCGGCATTGGCAGGCAGGTTCTTTACCACTAGTGCCACCTGGGAAGCCCCCCAGGTGAAGTGTTTAGTACCTTTTCCAACACACAAAAAGTGTTTCATTATTGTTAGCCCTTATTAATATTTTATCTCCAAATATTGAATGGACTGTCCCGGTCAATGGAATAAACCACAGGGACTCTAACATGGTGGCAGTAAAGAGGCCAGTGAACTCTAAGTAGCTAATTTAAAAATGAATCCTATTAACAAAATGAGAGCCCCTGATTCAGGAAGGAATCCAGAAGTTCTGTAAGCCACAGTCTAGAGATGCTGTCTCATTCTACTCTTGCAGCCAAAGACTCCCAGCAAATGCTGAAATACACTGGAGAGGTTTTGGAACCAAGCCGGAATCACTCCAGTTCCCCTGTAAGGAAAGTCCCTTGCCTCCAAGGGAGGAAATGGTAGACAAGTGAAGAGGTGGTCAAAGTGAAAGTAAAGTGAAGCAAGTGAGGGGTGCAGAGCTGAAGGTGAGGCTCCCTCTCGGGTATACACACACCAACCCTGTGATTGCAGGACCATGAGATGGAACATCTCCTAAGGGCAGGGACCATGAGGTTTTCTGCAAGTCAGTATGAAAGTGTGGTCTTAAGTATTAACAAAGAAAAAGAAATGGTTTAAAAAAGAGAAAATAAAGCTGAAGAAAGTAAAGACTTCTGTTTCAATAATGAGAAAAATAAGGCCAGGAGAGGTAAGTGATGACTTCCTGCTCCCACGGCTGGTGGTGGTCAGAGTCAGGATCGGAACTCACTCTCCTCACTGGCCCAGTTTTTTCCACTATAACATGCAGACATCAGGAACCATCAAGAGAATGTTCTAGGAATCCGAAGTATTATAGCCATAGAAATGAAATGCATTTGTAAAAAGAATTTAAAATTATGAATGTGAATAATGGGTAAACAGTAGTGGAAAAAAATCTTTGAAAAGCATAATATTCCAGACACACTCATGACCTATTGATGGAATAAATTCTTTTTTTCTTTTCCTTAACCACTTTTGTCTGTGTCAGGCACAACAATCTTGACATGACTTTGGCATTACAGTAATCATTACTATTATATAGTAGTGCAAATCTTCTGCTGTGTGTCAGGAACTGCTCGCTCTGATTTCTCAGTAGAGATCTGTGAGGTTGTTGCTGTTCAGTCGCTCAGTCGTGTCTGACTCTTTGTGTCCCCACGGACTGTAACACACCAGGCTTCCCTGTCCTTCACCAATTCCCCAAGCTTGCTCAAACCCGTGTCCATTGAGTAGGCATTGAGTAGATGCCTTCCAACCATTTCATCCTCTGTCGTCTCCTTTTCCTCCTACCCTCAATTTTTCCCAGCATCAGGGTCTTTTCCAATAAGTCAGTTCTTCCCATCAGGTGGCCAAAGTATTAGAGTTTCAGCTTCAGCATCAATCCTTCCAACGAATAATCAGAATTGATTTCCTTTAGAATTGACTGGTTTGATCTCCTTGCTGTCCAGGGGACTCTCACGAGTCTTCTCCAACACCACAGTTTGAAAGCATCAATTCTCTGGGGCTCAGCCTTCTTACGGTCCAACTCTCACATCCATACATGACTCCTGGGAAAACCATAGCTTTGACTAGACGGACCTTTGTCAGTAATGCCTCTGCTTTTTAATATGCTGTCTAGGTTTGTCTTTTCTAGGAGCAGGCATCCATCTTCAGTGATTTTGGAGCCCCCCAAAATAAAGTCTGTCACTGATTCCATTGTTTCCCCATCTATTTGCCATGAAGTGATGGGACTGGATATCGTGATCTTAGTTTTTTGAATGCTGAGTTTTAAGCCAGCTTTCTCACTCTCCTCCTTCACCTTCATCAGGAGGCTCTTTAGTTCCTCTATGAGGTAGATATTACTGTTATAATTTTTACTAATAAGAAAACAGTAAGAAAGAAATAGTAAAGATTCAAACAAATAGAGTATTAGGATTTGAATCCAGATCTAACTCCAAAACCTGCGCTGTTACCAAGGACGCCTTGGTATCTTTCTTCCTTCTCTTTCTCTTCTCCATGTACGTCTCTGTGAAGCTCTTTTAAAATAAGCTCAGTCTCAGCCTCTTCTCTACCATTTTATGATGCCCATGCTATTGTTTCCTCCACTCCTCGACCTGTGCCCCGTGGTCTTTCCAGCAGGCAAACTTATCCCTGTTTCCATTCTCCACTCTTCTTTCCAGTCCTCCTGGTTATTGCCTTAGTGGCCCCCAGAAACGCTCTATGGGTTTGTCCTGGTTTTGTTTGTGTTTGTGGATTCTTAAGACACATTAGTATTTGTACCTGATACCTGTACCTTTCCAGGCTGCAGTGCTTCCTCCTCACTTATCTGCCTTCTTCTCCTTTAGGGGTAAGAGAATTTCCACATTTGGGAGTAAATCACTTTGTTTCCAATACTTTTCTAGTTTTTTAATGCAGCATTTCGCAAGCAAGTTTAGCTACAGGGGCATAAACTGAGCCGGCGTCTAAAGGCCACAGTATACTTAAGAGAGCCCTCAAAAGAGAACTGTAGCTTGGATGACAAATGAGAGATTCATGGAATTAGTTTTATGAGTTCCTCATGGGAGAGGTGGTCAGTGTAGGCTTCATGCAGAAGGGCATAGAGGAAACAAATGACCTTTTAGGAAGGACAGTGACACAGAAATTTAATCATTGGTTCAGGGGACAACAAGCAAGTTAACGATTTTAGAAGCAAAAAATTAAAAAAAAAAAGAAGAAGCAGCAAAAAATTCATACAGGAGAACTGTAAAACTGAATCTGAAAAGGCAGGCTGGACAAGGGTAGAATGGCCTTGAATGACAGACTTTTATTACTCTAAATAAGAAAATCTCGCTTGATGCCTGTTTTTTATAAACAGAGTTTTATTGGAGCACATTTGTGCCCATCCATCTAGGCGTTATATATGACAGTTTTCTCTTTATAACAGCAGTCAAGTCATCTCCCAAAGAGATGGGTATGGTCCACAAAGCCTAAAATATTTATCATACGGTCTTTTCCAAAAAAGAGTTACTGACTCCTGCTCTAAGTAACTAAAAGATGCCAGTATATTTCTTACCTGCAGAATAACATATAATGATGACAGAAAATTGTGCTTAATTTAGAATTTCTGAATTACAGATTTTATTGATAAAATTAAGAACAAGAAGAACAAAGAAAATGCATATTAAGAATTATTTAGAAGTAACGGCGGAATTTTCTTTATGTGTTTTCACCATTTCTAAACACCTATTGATAACAGAAATTTATTTTGCAGAGGTCTGTGTTGTGTGGGTGATCTAGAATATTTGTCACAGAAGGAAAAAGAATACATTTTAATTAAAAAGTAAACTCTGTACATAAACGTGAGTCACTGAGAAATGGAATGACCCTAAGATATGGTGCAGTTCCTTTGTTTTGTACTGAATGCACAAGAATCTTAGGAATACGTTACCTAACCTGGCAACTTAATCCTTTCCCTGCTGCTTCTCAAAGCCACTCTTCTTATTGGCTTGAATTAGGCCATGGTAACAAAAACAAAGTCTTTTTTCCTTGAGGATCTTTAGGTAAAGCAGGGCTGAGTTATGCGACAAGGCTAACCAGGTAATTCTGTGTTTTGTCTGCCAAGGTTTTCTCCTGACACTAACATTCGGATGCAGTTAACTTAAATGAGAAACTCCATTGAAAGGGATTGCATTCTTTTCTAAACATAGGATTCACTTATTTAAAAATGAATAAAACTTTTAAAATTAGTTTGAATTTTCTTTCTATCCTCAACCCAGAATGGGAAACAAATGAAAAACATGAGAAGAGCATCAAAAGAAAAAATGCTAAAGGTAATCAGTATGGTGCAATATATATTATATAAGTATAATAACATTAATATGCTCTACAGTCAGATTATAAAAAATGATAAAACATGAGAAATCTCCTTTTCAAAGGAAGTTAAATATAAATGGATACTAAAGGAAATACAGGCAACAGTGAAAGTTGTTTTAAAAAGAAATTTGGTAGATACTGGTTTATATTACAAAATGTTATATGTTCATTGTAAAAACTTAAACTATGGGCAGACAAAAAGAAGAAATTAAAATTTCAGCCTTCAAGTCCACAGATAACCAATCTTGACATTATGCAGGCCTCTGAGAAGAATGTGGGATAAAGACAGTTTTCTCTGGGTAGTAAGAATGAGATTTATTGGTTTGTGTTTCCAAGTGGTCTGCTTTGACCTGTGTCCATTGAATACCATCCTGCTTGTGATCTTCCCTTCCTGTCTGCCATCAGTCCCAAGGATTTCAGGCTTGCCTAGCCAGTCCCACAGTTACATAAGCCAATTCCTTATAAAGAGAAAGTAAATAAATATATGTATACATGGAATATATACAACTTTTAAATATATGTGTAAAGATCACAGAAAAGAAAGGCAGAGATTTGAAACATGAGAAAGTTTCTGTTGCTAGAGGGAGCCCCCTGGTGTGTCAAGGAACAAGGGCTGGCTCTAGGACCTGAGAGGAGCAAGCAAGTGATGACCTCAGCTTTAACAACCACAAACATCTGCTCCTCTCCTTTTCTCATCGTGACTGGTATGGGGTTGATTCTACACTTCACCTCTAGAAGTAGGCACATGACCTGATCTGGCCAAAAGGATTTTGTTATGGAGTTTCCTTTGTGACCATTGGGAAAGAGAAGATTAAGGAGAAAGCCCATCATAGAATACAGTTGTCACAGGAAAGAAGACAATAAGAGATAAAGTAAGCCCTAATCCTGATTATAGTCTGCCCCAATATCCAACCACACCTGAACATGGAGTCCTAGTACTATCCAGTTATGTGAGGCAACACATTCCCCTTTTCCCTTAATTCAACTTCCAGATTCAAGAGGAGCAACCAAGAGAGGTCTGCAATCAAAAGAAGCCTGGGAAAAGGACATCTTACAACCTTATCAAAGCTTAAAACATGCAAACCCTGCATTATCTCGCATGCGTGTGTCTGAAAAAACAATATAATAAGCCACAGTTCAAAAATACAAACCACGCCCGAAACTAAAGATAGAAATGAGTCACTTCTTCAGGGAAGCCTGGGTGGCACCTCCCACTGGGTCAGGTACACCTGTTATAGTCTCTGTCCCTGACACACCCTCTTCCATAGAACACCTCAATGATAGTCACCATATATCTGTCTCATATAACTTTGTCTGTATAACTGCCTACTTGCGTCTCTTTTCTCAAGATCCCTGCAGTTGCATAAGAGAAAGAACCATGTCTTGCTCCTCACTCTGTCCCTGGGGCTTCCACACAGCAGGTGCCGCATTGCGTTACTGGTCGAATGAGTAAGAGGACACTGAAGTGACTAGACGCTTGAAAGAAAAACTCTCCTTTTTAAACCTATTTGAGAGCCACTGTGTATATTAGATGCGTTTGAAAGATAAATTAGTTGTATGTATTGTTCATGAAAAAAAAAAAATGCATTGAAGTATAGTTGATTTACAATGTTAATTTCTGCTGTACAGCAAAGTGATTTAGTTATACCTACATGCATACGTTTTATATTCTTTTCCATTATGGTTTATCACAGCATATTGATTATAGCTCTCTGTGCTATATGGTAGGACCTTGTTGTTCATCCTCATCACCATTCCTGAAATAATTTTACACAGATTCATTTCAGATTTTCTTCCATAAATTTAATTGAAAGTAAGAACTAACACGTGTAAACCACTTTATGAATTACAAAGTGCTTTTCATATACATTAGCTTCCTTAATCCTTACAGAAATCCTGGAGCGGAGGACCCAGGGCTCAAGGAGGCTAAGTGCCTTGCCCAGGGTCACACATGTGCACAGGGCGAGTTGAAGCCAAGCACAAACCCCAGTCTCTGTCTCCAAATTTAGTGCAATTCTTCCAAAGACAATGAGCATGTGACTCCATGTTAATTATTCTTGAACATTAGCAAGTATTATTGAAACCTGTATATGTGTGTGGGGGTGTGTATGAATTCAGATATGACAGAAAGCTGAAAAATAAGTAACACACTAAAATTCATTTACTCTAAAGGATAGCATTATATTTTATATTTTAGCCAGATGAGTAAAGCAAATATGCATTCGTGTGTGTTTGTGTGTGTGTTGCTTTAAAATGAGAGGAAAAGACTACTTAACTGTTGAGATTGGTCAGAATTCTCCATTCACATCTAGTCTTCCCCCCATGAAAATGATGTTTATTTTCATTTTGCTTTTGTAAAACTTAGTATATTTACTTTCTATATTATGAGGAAGGCAAATTATTCTTTAAGAAGGAATTACTTTTGGGTAACAAGTCATTGCTTCCTTGAGGCTTTATGGTTAAAAAAAAAAAAGTCTTTATAGGGGTGGGGCCTGCTCTCTTTTTTATAATTGTCATAATCCACCAGAAATAATGCATAATTCCATGTCGCTCTACGGCTGTCTCACAGATGGATGGTATAGTATGTCTCTGTTTCCTCCAGCATTACCCCCAGCCCCTACTTCTGTTTTCTGCCCTCACTCACAGTCCCTGGAATTGTCACTTGGTAATGGACCCGGGTGAGCGCAGACACAGAGGTAACAGGGCTTGCTCACGTTCCCCGGCCAGGGATGCACCGCCTTATGTCATAAACAGTAAATCCTTTATGCTGAAAGCCTGTTCATTTTCACACCATTCGCTCGTTCACTAACAGTTGTCCAGATTTTAAAATTCAGCCTCTTACACTAATCCTGCAACTGCTGGTCCCAGACAGGTGCAGGGATCAGACTGGCTCAGTTAAGTAAAACATCTGGCCTGAAAACGATAATAGGCTCTTTTTACTCCCTCAAGTCATAGGAAGAATGTGAGGTTTTCAATGTTAAATCACACAATCAGGCTTTAATATTCGCATATACATATCTCCCTCTCCCCTCTGTCTCTCCCTGTATCTCTGTCTCTC